>NC_132913.1:50850735-50855735 GCF_047675955.1 Chlorocebus sabaeus
GTGAAAGAACACACACACATACACACATACAACACACACACTAATTTTATATTTATATATATATATATATATTAGAACTTTACTTTAGTGGCCTCAATAGTTCAACAAACTGCGTCCCTTTCACTTTGCAAAATACAGATTCAATGTTCATGCTACCCAATTCTTGCTAAGAAACATGAGAATGGGATTACAGAAGTCTCTTTCTGCTTGGAGTTGGATACATTTTTAGAGAAAGAAATTCTAAATGTCTCTAAAAACATATTTTCCAACCCACAAATATATTTAAATTTACAAAGACCTATTATAGGAACTAATTTGGATTTTTTTTGGATGTGTTCTTTTGAAAACTGCATAGCCAAGTACTATGCAACCCATGTAAATTGACCTTGCTATTTTACATAGCATAGCCTCTGGATAGCTTTTATCACTTGCCCAGATGGTGTTTGGCCTATGTATTTTAGTGGAATGGTTTATTTTCTCCTTAATAGGTTTCAAATGCACAAGAAAACATTATACCCGTCTATCTGCATTTGAGTAGAATACAAACTGACTAATAGATAAACATTCCGTGTGAAAGTAAATAGCCTTAAAGTATACTGCCTTCACATTCCATTGATCAGCTCAGTCAGCATAGTTTTTCATATTGTCACTAATGTTCTAAATATTTGGGAGGGAAGCATGCCAGAAGTGTAGAGTATTTCCATTTGTGTCACATATAAGGTCATTATGAACTACCTCTTGAATTTCTATTGATCCCAATACTGAAGCGGTTTCCTTCACTTCCTTTTTGTCCCTGTTGGAAATGTTACTGCAGTTGGAAAGAAGGGAATTACGGTCTGTAAAGTGGAATGGCTCAATCTCTTAGCCAGACAGTGAGGGATTTGGACTGGCTCATTACCTTACCTTCATTAATAGCCTTCTCCAAATTCTTAGGAGTCAAAAAGAGGCCAAGAGTATGAAGCCCGATTACTCAGTTGTACTATCACCAACTGTACACATTCACTTCCAAGGATGTGGTACCCCACCCCCACTCCAAGTTCCAGAACGGATAGTCAGAATAGAGCTCATTATTAAGCTAGTTTATAGAAGAGCTCATAATGCTTCCATGCAGAATCAAAGAATCACAGGAGAGCACTATCTACTCAAAGGTCAGCCATATCTCCTCCAGCAGATCTTCATTTCTTCAACATGCCCAATTTCCTAAGAGATCAAATCTTGGATTTCGTGAGGCTAAATGAAAACCACATACGACTTCAGCTTCTGCCTAAATACATGGATTTTTGACCACTCGTATCTCAAATTAATGTTAAGTCACTCAGAGCTCTAATTTTTAAGTCATTTAAAGCTAAAAGCCAAGATGTATGACTTCAATTTATTTTCAGTTTTATAAATGAGTGTAAAACACAATAGTGCAGTCACATATTTGGTATTAAATCTTAGTAGCCACAAAAAATGTGGGTCAATATTGGATTTTCCAAAGTTGTCTAAATAAGACTGGGTTTGTCAAAACTTGCCAGACGCTTTCAAGTGAACACAGCATGTTGGCGGAAATGAAATGCAATGTCTAAAAGTCAGAAAATAGGTCAGCACTGTGCAAAAGTAAACTTGTCAGTGAGATCAATATGAACCTACAAGTTAATGTGGATATTAGAATTTCCTTACAAGGGATGCGCAGGGTAGACCCAGAACACGATTGTAGCATTTATTCACTTGTGAAAAGCAGAGGGCGTATTTAAGTATTATTTTTTGTATCCTTAATGAAAGGCACTGCTTTTTAATATGGAATATTTATATTTAAGCACAGTTTTAATTGACAGAATGTCATAGTAAATTAAATTCTGGTTCAACTGCTCAGTTTTTAGCAACTTAAAAAAAAGGGGGGGAGTAAAGATCAAGTATCATAAAATTTCAGAAACAAGAAATCCCTCATTAGCTTTCTCTATGTTAAGTGTTTCAGAGAATAGGACATTGTGGATAAGAGCAGTAAAAACTTTTGTTAAGAAAAACAAAAAAACAAAAAAACAAAAAAACAGAAAGACCTTTCTTGGGGCTTCTCATTGCATTTATTTAAATTTTTTAAAAAATGTACATCACTTATTTATTGAATACATAAAATGCCAGTGCTTTGCAACAGTTTTGTTACTGCATCTCTAAACTAAAAAAAGAAAAGGGGAAAAAACCCAGGAAAATACATTCAAAAGGCCAGGCTGTTCTGCTTATGCATGGGCAGTGGCTGGGGAAAGCTACAGCCTGCACTGTGACTGTTCAGAAGCATTGCCAAACATCAGCCCACTATCAACGAAAGGTTGCACATAAAGCATTAAAGGATACAAAGAACAACTTGACAGAGAGCAGGAGAGAAACAGGAAATTAAGAAAAATGCCACTTATGTCATGGGTGGGGGTGGGGCTGGTAGACTGAAGTGGAAGTAAGCATAAATGCTGATGTTTTTGTAAACTAGATTTATGGTGAAAGACGGAAGAAAACAAAAGAACATGTTTGGCAAGCTACATTGCAGTGTGTGTGTCCACTTCCAATTTTCTACTTTACTTTCCAAGAGGAATGTAACAAAACTGAGGTAGAAATAAAGCAGGAGCACTACAGCCCAGATTTCAGAATGAGAAGCAAAATTGCACTGACAAGAGTGGAGTCAAAAAGAAGGGGAGGAGATGGAGAGGTTCTTTGTGGATATATATATATATATATATATATATATGTATGTATGTAAGTTGGTTGGTTGGTTTTTGTTTCTATTTATTTGTGTGTTTGTTTTGGTTGCTATCCTCTGCATTCTATCAAATAGCACGGCAAGTCTATAAGCTAGATTAGTGAATAGAATGACACCATTCCCAGCAGTTTTAAGAGAGAACTTGCAAACTACCACCACCATCACCACCACTACCACCTATGCAATAAAAAGGCAGTCATAGTTTTTAGGTACTGTGACTTTCAGGGTCCTAAACAGGTCTTGTGGCTGACAGGTCTAGACACTAACACAAACTGAGTAAGTAGCTTTCAATTAACCAGTGTACCTTTTAAGAACATTTTCACTTAATTATCAAGGAGCAATGTACTAAGAACTCTTGCAGTTATTGACATAAAGAATTATTCTGCTCTGGTTAATTCCCCATAATTAGTAAAAGAACTTAAAAAAATCCTTCCATTTCTACTTTAAACTGTAAATATTCAGTTGTATCACACTTCAGTATTTTTCTGGATACATTCAAAGTAATTTTCCTTGCTATTTTCCAATCGTTGAGGTAAACATACATTTTAATATAAAGTAACATTGAAGCCTATCCTATTACTCTCAGCAGTACATAGTGCTTTCAACACATTCCTTTGAGGTACTGTACAAATCACAATCACTTTCCTGAGTTTTTGCAGACAAGAACATTAAAAGAAATGAACTGCAGAAATTAAGGTCCAGATTACCGTTACCCTGTTTTACCTGTTCTTAGCTTAATACTGCAGAACAGACAGGATTGAGGAATACTGTTGCTCTTAAAATGGCAAAAATCTGGTTTTCTGTCATAACACAACTGTTCATCTCTTTAGTCCAATAATGTTTGAAGTTAAAGCTCTTTATATTAGCACATGCCACCAATGTAATTGTGAGGCAAACAAAAAAATAAAGCACCACTCCAGGCACTTGACAGCAACTAAATCTCGAGAACAGCAGAATGGAATCAACACACGAGGTTCATGTCCTTCTGAAATCAACACACTTGCACCTTGCTCCTTGGTGAGTGTTGTCTAGCTTGAACAGAACTGAGCATCCACATATACTTTCTGTCATCTGGGGCTTTCAAATCAGAAGCTCTCATTTGATGCACTTTTCCTCCAAATCTACCCTGACTCTAAAGATGCAACTTAATCGTCATCTTCCCCAGTACCCTTTGCAATTTAAACACTACTGGAAAGGGGCTCTATTCCCTATGTAGCAGGTTTTATGTGTGTGTGCCAACATTCATTACATTTTTTTTTCTAAAGAAGTTATCACTGACTGCAACCAAACATTTTGTTCCATTCAACATACATATCAAGCTCCTTTTGAGATATGCTAGGCTGAATCTTGCAGAAAGCATTTTCAAAGTCTTGATATGTAACGGGCCTCAACTGGCTGGGCATAATGGCTGAAAGGTCTGTGGCTGGCATGGCATGGAGGGGGCCCACCACTGCTTCCTGACACAAATGAGCCACGTCTAGTCCAGAAAAGCCTTCTGTGCGCTGGACAAGCAGTGCAAACTCCTTGTCATTGAGACAGTAATTGTGCTGTGAGAGCAGTTGTACTATTATCTGGTGCCTCGCTGTGCTGTCAGGAAGTGGGATTAAAAGTCGTTTCATGAAGTACCTCCGAAGGGATTCATCTATTTCTTCTGGTTTACTGGTGGCACAAATTACTACGATTTGGTCCTCAGCCGAAGTTAGTACAGTGTCCAGTTGCATCAGAAATTCGGTTCTCATCCGACTCACTGGACTGTGTTCCTCATTCACTTGAGAGGAGAGAAGCATGTCAATGTCGCTAACAAAAATCACCGAGGGCTGGCGACACCTGGCCACAAGAAAAGAGGCATGGATAATTTTCTCTGCTTCTCCTAACCACTTGGCGACTAGTCCAGAACCGGCAATTTTGAAAAATGTGGCCCCCAGCTGACTAGCGATGCATCTGCCCAATAATGTTTTGCCTGTCCCCCGAGGTCCAAATAAAAGGATGCTCCGAGGTAAGGCCGTCAGTCCACTGAATGCGTCTGACCTCAACACTGGCCATAAAACCTCCTCTTTAATGACAGCCTTCACCAGGTCGAGACCAGCAATGTCATTCCAGTCCACTGGAGGTCCTTGGGTGATAATCTCATTGGTTACCAGGTCGATGAGGTGCGTGTCAGTATTCTTCAGTTGCTCGTCCACAGAGTGGTTGGATGAGGTAGCTGCACGGAGTCCAGGGCCTTGCATTGGGTGAGAGAGGAGCTGCCTGTGCTCGTCCCCATGCTCACTCA
>NC_132913.1:50860735-51045735 GCF_047675955.1 Chlorocebus sabaeus
AAACAACAAAAACACCCTGCTTTGTTTGATTGTAT
This sequence comes from Chlorocebus sabaeus, assembly GCF_047675955.1. Lineage (NCBI taxonomy): Eukaryota > Metazoa > Chordata > Mammalia > Primates > Cercopithecidae > Chlorocebus > Chlorocebus sabaeus. The sequence goes on from NC_132913.1 coordinate 50,860,771, forward strand.
TGCAGTTATCTGTGAGTCAGAAGCAATACACTTGTGTCACTTAACTTGGCACTCAAATAATGGGATGAGTTTTACAAACAGCTTTTATATGGCTTCTCTTCAGAACATGGAGATGAATCTCAGAAACAATACTATTTTAACATTATTAGAAGCATGACTTTAGAACAATAACTCCTACTGTTGTTTGGAAATAGTTTAAAAAGGTACAGTAAAAATTCAGAAAACAGTGGAAAGTAAGAAAAAATAGTTTTTAAAGATAATTGAAGAACTGTTCCAAAACATCAATTTTTATTTTTGAGAGGATCAGAAAAATCTTAATACAGCTGGCAAATTTCATCACGCAACGTGTTTTTTTGAAAATACACAATCTAATAGAAAATTGCTTTTAAGATAATTTGTTACACAGGAATGAGAGGTACTACAGTAAAACATCTGAGCATTGTTCATATTTTATTGTTATGGGATGAATCCATGTATATATAAATGAACAAATCTATATTTCCTACATAACTGGATAGTACAGATAACATTTGCCATTCCTACCATTACTGACCATTTGATAACTTAGGTTTAATTAATAACCAGTTACTGCCTTGTTGCTTTACTTTTTCCATTTTGCTCTTCAACTAGTTTTGAAACAAAACTACTATAGCATCCTCTAAAGTTCTGCCACAGCTATAAAATTTTAAACAGTAATAGAGAAAAATGAAGGATATAAAAGCAACTTTCAAAATGAGAGGAAAATTGGAAATAAAAGGTTAGGTCTTCTAGAATCTGTTTTTAGCATACATTCATAGAAATATCAATGTGAGGCACTCACTACCCACCCCACTCCTTATATACGTGTACTATTCAACAGTTCATCAGGTCTAAAATAGTTACTCCCTTTTACAATGGTCCCATAGGGTAATTTTGGCTACTAGAGGCTCTGCCTTCATTTGTAGGTTTTCTCAGACTTCCCAAGGGCAGGGACCTGAGGCAAACACCTGCAGGCATGGTGGGTTTGCCTGCTCTAAAGCAGATGCATAGCACTCACACAGGACTGCATGACATTACTACACCTATTACATTTCTTTGAGCTACTGCACCTCTGAACCTTTCATTATTTTTTAGCATTAAAAAAATTAATATAATATTAACAAGGGTTTCTCTGAAAGATAATCACTACTGGGGTAAATACTGTAAAGTAATTATAATACTTTACATCCTCTTCTTTCTGATGCAACAGATTTATCATCTCTTGGGTTGGAAATGGCAGAACTAACGTACAAAGCATTCCAAATTCCCAGTAGAAAGTAGAAAATTCATTGGCTAAAAATACAGGTCTATGTAGTGAAGAACCTTCTGAGGACTGTACACCTCCTGGGGCTGCAAACTGGCGCTGTGCAATATATACTCATTATCATTCTTCAAGGGGAGTGATGACCAAATGAAATGTTTGAGGAGACCCACACAGCCTTGTCTACCCATCCTCGAGGCCAACGCAGCATTAGCCAGTATTACTAGTACTAACTCATTTGATCTGGAAATTTCTTCAAGCTATTCCCTGATAATTCTTGGCTTTAAAATATGGCATAAAATCTACAAGTAATAGAAAGGGGAAAAAGTGAGGAAGAAGCACTGAAATTACGTATCGTTTTTACCTAATTTTCTTCCATCTTTAGTGGACCAAAATTAGAAGATTTTATAAGCTGAATGTAATAGAAGGGCTGTCAGATTTTAAATTTAGTTCATAAAAGATGAACTATGTACAAAGCATTGTGGTTCAGTGCTAAAAAGGGGGGTCCATTTGTCTATAAGGTGATGAAAACTTTTCAGCTCCCTTTTTCATAAGTTCACAGTCTAAATTCTCCAAAATTAGACTCTTTGATCTTAGAGATTAACAGAACTTTAAAATGACCTAACCATTCCAGACATCCTCACTTTTAGATTGATGTTCCACTTATAATGATGTCTTACAGGACTCGATACTATTCTGCATAATATAGTATTTTATTTGGAGCCATTGATAGATTGTTGGGATAGAAAGGGACTGAAGGAACATAAAGAAGGTTCTAGAATTTTGTTTCACAGGTGAAAATTCCAGCCTGTAGAATCAGGCCACTGGCAGTATTGCTTACATCATCACTTATTTGTTCTAATCTTGGTTAAGTCACTTAAGCACATCACACTCACTTACTCAGCTGTAATATGTGGACAATAATGGTATTATTTAACCTTACTGTATTGCTATTAAGATTACCTGAATAAAATTTTGAGAAACTACTTCCCAACTGTGAACTGCTACACAAACATTTCTTAGTATTCTTTTATTTTGAAAAAGCCAGGGGTGCATTAAAGACAAAACAAAACAACACTGGCTAGACAGAAAAAAGTAAAATCACTCCCAGAATTTATAAGTCAGTTTTCCTTCAACCTCAGGACAGCAACTGAAAAGGAAATTTTCCAGTGGGACTGTTGGTTCCAAGAAAGATATAGAAATGCTCTCATTCTGAGCAAAACACAGAGCATAATCTGTTTAATCAAAAAGGTGTCAACATTTCCAAATGTTTTCATAGTATTTTATTTATTTTTGATGTTTCCTGTGACTCAACATTTTAGAGATCAAAACTAAGAAATAAAGTACTTAGAGGTTTAAAACTAGTTAAAACTGTTAAAACTCATTTTAAAACCTGCAGTTTCAAAATAAGATATTCTAATTATATAACAATACTGTCAAATAATTTTTTCTCTTTAAATCACATTTTCACACCTCAAGACTCCAAATTATAATACATTTTGCAGCACCCTTCTCAACCCATTCCATCTTATTTGCATAAAACAATGCTTTAAAAAAAATTTTTTGAAGGCATTTCTGCCCAAATAGTTCTTAGTAAATATAGTTGAGATACCTCACCCTCTTACAGAGAAATTGCAACCTGATATCCTGAGGGTAACATATACCCTGCAACTGTGTTTTGTTTGGCCAGCACAGGGCTTTAAAAATCACTCTACTTTATGTTTTAAAAGATTTGTCTCAAAAACAAACAAACAAACAAACAAAAAAAACCCTGTATTTCCGTATTTCCCATTTTTCAGACAAAATCTTACAACACTGCATTCTTGCCTGGCAACAGCTGTCTGATTCTGGGGACCAGCTCCCTCCTTGGGGCGTATCCTACCCTTTCCACTTTGTCATGGTGCTCCTATCCCCATGACAATGTCAGGTATTTTTATGGTATCTACCAGGTCACGCAGGCATTTAAATTTGGGACTCCACTTTAAAGCTTCAAGCTCCAGTTTCTTCACTTACGTACCTTTTCTTGAAATCTAGAAAGTATACAGCTCTAAAAGTTAAAAACCTTTTCCAAATACTTTTTTTTTTTAACGATAAGAGAGTCTCCCTGCCCTCTTACAACACAACACATGGGAAATAATTGATAATTTTTCTTATTGATTCAGTGTCACTAATACAGCAGTGTGGAATGACAAATAATGAATGGTATCTTAAAAAACTAGTCTCAGATGCTGTTTAAGTGTTTCCCCATTTGCTCTAATGTGTCAGATATTATTTTTTGCTATTTTCCTATCCATTTTCACCATTCCTAATGTACTCCTTTGCATGTGCTGTATGTTTGATACCATGAACCAAAGCTTAATTTAACAGTGAGGGAAGCATCTTCTCTTAGTCAAATACATGAGCATTAGTACAACTTTTATAAGGTTATTTAAGCTACTCCAAAGTTATGCATCTCATTTCCTACAGAAAGTTGTTGGGTAGATGGTATCCAGGTAAGCAACAGATCTTGTTGTCTAAATGTCATTATTTTGGGGCTTAATAAACACCTGTGTTTAATGTTACAGGCACCATGACTTGGACTAGGATGGTATTAATATATACTCTGTGTTTAAACTAAACTTGTAGGTAGCTTATGATCTGAATTGGGTTCTCTACAATATATTAAATTGTATCCATAGCAAGAAAATATTCACCCAACAAATATGACCAAGTGTAATGGTGACTATTTTTGCCAATATTTCATATGGAGGATAAAACTTGATATGCAAGGGTCCTATCGGTCATTATTTTTAATTTGCAAGAAAATGGCTTGCATTTATGAGAATGAATGCATAAGCATTATGCAAAGCAAATTTCACTGATGAAAGAAATATCATTTTTAGACCACTGAGCCTGGATTCACTATATGATCAGGACAGAAACCATATCATTTAAAGTAACCCAGGAAATCATGATCATAATTCAAACAAGTCATTTTCCCTTAAAATTTCCTATACTTAAAGTATACAGGTGAACATACTATCACACTCACACACAAATCCATATAGTTTAAAATTATAACTTAGATCTATGCTTTCTGGGTGGGGGTAGGTTTTTAAAATGTTTCTGTGTAAAATTTTTAAATAAGAATCTAAAACCAAGTAAAAAAAAAAGTGTCCAAAACTGTGTATATTCTATGGTAAGTTATTCAAAAAGATACATGAGGATGCGTGTATATGCAATTTAAAATATACAAATAATTCACACTCTAAATCTTCCTAAGTGTCAGGTGTCATTAACTGTTGTAAGGGAAAGAGGCCGAGGTAAAAGAGCTGATTTTCCCATATTTAAAAAATGTTATTTTGTTTATGCTACCTCTGTGAATTTTAGACAATTCATAATCCGTTTAAATAGGACTTTGTAGTTAACCTTTAAAGTTGTTACTTTGCAGCCTTTCATTTCTCATGCCCTCTCTTTCCTTCTTCCATATACATTTTTCAATCCATTAAGGCCATCTACCCTTCCCCCCAGATCATCAGGACATACCATGTATGTCCATAGGGACTCCAGTGGCTAATGAATATGTATGTTCTGTGTCACAACAGAGCACTACCCTTGTTCTGCAGTATCAACCCTCTTATATGTGTAAATAACAGGTGAGCTGTAGCATGCACGGATAAATGGGGTTAACACAACCTGAGAGCCCCATGCTATATTCATAGCATCCGGCCTGTATGATTGATCCATAAATGGAGTCCCAAATGCCAAAAGTATTATGCATTTTCTGAGTGTTTTGAATCTTTATTTTTAAAAGTATTTTGCAGAGATAATAATTGTCATCATCCTGAGAGTCTAAGGTTATTCTAGTTGATTCTCAAAATACTGTTTTGCTGTATAAAATATATTTGCATTTTTATTTAAGAAACATCTGGCATGATACCAACCTTGAATTATGACACGGCTGGTATATTGCATCAATCACAATCCTAAAATGGTATACTAACCACTATGTGCACATACAACTCTGTGTAAATATTTGTGTGTATGTGTGTGTGTGTTCTATTTCAACTATCTAAATGCAAAGCCCAATGTAGTTATATTTAAACTGAACTCTATTCATGTTTTGCCCAATACGCCAAGTTGAAAAAGGTCAATAAACAAACTAAGAAATCTTCCAAACCCCACAACCTTGCTTAAAATGCAATTTGCATTCATCTACTTCTCTTTGTTCCTCTGGAAACACACTCTAAAAAGACAGTTTACGTAAGACAAAATAGATTTATAAGTCTGCTTATTTAAGATTGAATGTTTTCTCATATAATTAGACAAAAGAGTAAGAATGTTATTCACATGTTAAGGATAAAACTGTTCAACCATTCTCCTTAAAAACTCTTTGCTTTAGGTAACTCTAAAGTATGCAAAGCCCAGACAAAATTTGTTTAGGTTATTTATGCATTTTTCTCTTTTTGGCAATTCATGCATTAATTTTTAATGCAATAGCAAAATAGTGTCTTGGACTTTGAAAAAAAAATTCTACAGTCAGGGCTGGGTGACATAGTGCATTAATTCAGTGTCCTTCACTCCTGGGACCTGTGTATAATTTAGTCCAGCCTGAAGAAAATAACTTTGATCTGAAGGTAGTGGAAAAAGCTACATATGAAATGAGTTTTGGTGGGTTATGTGTGTGTGTGTGTGTGTGTTTTTTTTTTCCAAATAAGATGTTGTAAGAAGATAAACTGCTTTAGAATACAACCAACACAGCCCAGGATTAAAAGTGAAGAGCTCTTAGCAACAACAGTAGTTTCCTCATCTCTTCATTTTCACCACCCTGCCCCCTTCTAGAGTCTGGTGAAATAGACCTGAGAACCACCTATAATTGGGATCCTCTGATTTCCAGATAGACTGAACATTGTTAAGGTGCAGTGTGAACGACAGTCCAGTCATTAGCGCAGTTGGCTCTTCCATTTGTAAAAACAAAGAAGGCAGCATAATGAGCAGAAACAGGAGAGGATAACAGCATCTTCAAAGGAAGTGGCATTTCCTTTCCTGGAGAGGGTAGCCAATAACCTAATCCATGGGAAACAGTGGGAGGGACTACAAGTAAAGAAATTGTTTCTTGAGATCCCATCTCTGCAAAATTTCATCTACTATTATGATGGAAAATGCCATTATGTTAAAAAAAAAATTAGGCTTTGGCCGAATTGAATAAATGGCTGATCCAGTCCTGTGTGTATTAATCACATGAAAACCATACAGATTCCTCTTCTTTTGCTCATGGTTCTCCAATTAATTCCAATCCAATTCTCTTCTGTCGTAAATAAGCATGGCTTACTTTGTCTCTAATATAGCGACTAAAATTAAAGTTGCTCTTCACAAAAATTAGTGGGGCATGGTGGTTAATGCTTGCAATGCTACTGGGGAGGCTGAGGCACAAGAATAGCTTGAACTGGGGAGACGGAGGCTGCAGTGAGTTGAGATCATGTCACTGCACTCCAGCCTGGGTGACACAGTAAGACTCTGTCTCAAAAAATTAATAATAATAAAAGTGCTCTCAGTATTGTTTTCAGTGGAGTTAAAGGCATAAAGATGTTGTTTTTTCCAGGTGGTCTATACTATTGTAATATTTTATACTTCTTATTGATGATTATGACTATTTTATTGGCCTCTTTAGTAATGGATAAGTAGCAGTGTTTGCTAATAATTTTAGAAGACAGGGAGATTTTTTCAGCCACATTTTAATTATTTACTTATGTAGTTGTTGTTGTTATTATTATTATTATTTGAGACAGGGTCTCACTCCATCACCCAGGCTGGAGCATGGTGGCACGATCTTTGCTCACTACAAACTCTACCTCCCGGGCTCAAGTGATCCTCCAGCCTCAGCCTTCAGAGTAGCTGGGACTACCGGCCCATGCTACCATGTCCGGTTAATTATTGTATTTTTTTTGGTAGAGACAGGGTTTCACCATGTTACCCAGGCTGGTCTCAAATTGTTGGACTCAAGCGATCCACCCATCTTGGCCTCCCAAAGTACTGGGATTACAGGCATTAGCCACCACACCCAGCTCAGCCACATTTTTAAACTACCAGGTAATTTAAAAGAAATATCATTTTAAGTGTGCCAGTTTTAGTTGTTTATATTAAAAGAGTAAGTCAAATTCTCCCTGCTACCTCTTTAAATCATGTGCCTCTTCATAGCACACAACTTCCCTAAGCAACATGAAAACCCAACTCTGTCTAGAACCATGAAATAATACAGGTAGGCTACACCAAAATTCAAATCTGGGTGCCAGTATGTGCGTATGTAAGCTTATGACTGCAGGTGTGGAAAGGCTACAGAGAATATAAGGGAAAGAATGACAGAGAGAAGAAAGATTTTTAAAAACCGTTTTTATCCTAAAAATGATCTATGCCTTACTAGCTTTATTACTGATAATCCAAGAAACCAAAGAACATTCTAAATTATTTAACTAACTTACGCACATATTTTTTTTTTTATCAAAACTAAGCATCATTTAAGGTTTTCTTTGGCTATATATTTATTATTTGTGGCTTAAACCAAGTCAAAAACCTTAAAAAAATTCCGCACTTATAAAACTCCATATCTTATTGGTGATTTCAAAATGTATGATGAATCCTGATTTCCTTAATTGAATACCCATTTTTGGTAAGGTCTAGGTTTACATGAAAAGCAAATAATTAATTAAAATACATAATTGAGTTAGATGGGAAAGCACCCCTATTATTACTATAGAATCATGTTTGTGTTTTCTATGCAATACTTTTCTCCTTTTAAAATAGAATAGACAATTAATAGAATTAATGGTGAATCATAGGTCTAAAAGTAAATTCCTAATTTTTGAACTGGCATACTTAGAACCAGTATCCTTTTAAGCAAATGTTTTTAAAAGCACCAGAATGCCTACTAAGAGTACTGTAATTTTGTTTATAGTTTACTTTCAATCTTCTGGCCATTATATGATCACTTAGCTAACTTGTAAAGATTTTTCTGGTGAGGATGTTGTATTGTGCCTTCTGTTTATTTAGTGCTTCTACACCCAGGCACTGTTTTCATATTTTAGTTTAGAAATTATTTTATCCAGTTCAATGTCAAATCATACTATGCTCTAAAAAAATCTATTCAAAAATATAGCATAAAATAGTGTATTGCATCCCTGGCCATAGCTTCCAGAAGCATTAAAATGTTACTGGAGTACCCAATGACAGCAATGACAGCTTAATCACTTAAAGGCTTTTTACATGAACAGGTTTTTCTTTTTTTCTATTTGAGTACTAATATTCAGGCATGATTTGATATGAGGTTACTTGTTAAATACAGCTAAATAACACACTTTTTAAAAATATCAAAATCAAGTTTGGCACCTAATGAACATTCCCTTATGCTTTCTGAAATATTAGTGCACATTCATAAAGCTTTGTTTTTTTCATTTTTTCTCACCCAATATATGTATTTAAAAAATTAGTCTGATAATTAGCATGCATGGTGCAATAGCTCCCTGTATTGTTTATGATTTTAAGTAGAAGATCCATGGATAAAACATAATTGAAAGGTGAGCCTATTAATCTGAAGAATAACCTCCACAAACCAAATAGGAATGAATCATCTTTAAGCCTCTACCTCATTTATAGCTTTATATTCCTAAGAAGAGGAAGAAAAAAAAAAAAAAAACAGAGAGACACAAAAGGTGACCTTATTTAGACATATTAGTCAAGGCAGCCTTTGCTGTTTTTAAGCAAACATGATTGTGACTCCACTTTGTCCATCCAGTTTTCCAGTGTGTAAATTGGATGATGACTTGGACAATTCTCTCTTCATTAGTGAGCTGTGGAAAGGAAATACAGAGGTGGCTTTTTCTGTTTTAAACTCTGCAGTGTCTTGTAGCTGGATTCCAAAGCATCAAGGAAAGATTACATATACATATATATGTATATATAATCTATTTTTTTCGGTAGACAAGCTGTCGTAATTGAAATGAAGTCTAATCAGACTCATTACTGTTTTCAGCAATTTGCACCACCAAAGATGCTTATTAGGTAACTGTGTTTAATAAACCACTCTTTAGAAAAATACCAGTAATGAGCTCTTAACAGCCAATCTTTAGCGTGAATGTAATGTGAAAAGTGTTCCTAGCGCTGAATAGATTTTCACATTTAGTAGTGTCATAATTAAGCTCCATGAATTGGTTGCTGTGATGTTAGATTTATTGCAATAATCTCTTTTTTCTATTTTAAATATACTTGGAAATACAGTTATCTTCTATTAGAGCTGGGTTATATTCATTGTACAGCAAATTTTAGGCTAGTGCCAACTTAGTCAAGAGGTTTTTCAACAGAGGACTTGTTAACAAATGGTAACCAAGAATTTTATGACTGATAATTGATATTAGCTATCAAGTCTTTCTTTATCAGTATTCCTATGCTTCAGAAAAAAGTCTTCCAGTCATTGGATTATACATGAAAATGTATCCCAGATATAAATATATTCTTATCATTAAGAGGGAAAATGGCATTTCTATCACTAGGCTAAAACATTAAAAAATGGACATTCTGAAAGGAACATCTGAAGAATGTCAATTTTTCATAATAGCAGATATAAATAACATTATATTGCTTTATTAGATATTGTTGTTAAAAAGGTGAATACCATTTCCCTCCCTGATTCTTCCTTTTTTGCAGCACTATTTACTAAGCTCTTAACATTAAAGGACATTATTGTGGCTATATATTATTTATATGCACTAAGGGTGGTCATGAGAGTTAGCTAGGCTTCTTATTGATAAGATAGAAAAAAAAAACCACTGTTATATACCTCTGAGGACAAGAGTTTTTCTATGCAAGATGATGCATGTGCTAAAATAAGTATATTATCTATAGAAAGTATGTTGATTATTCCATTAATAGAATATATCTTGAGGGATATCCTTATATACATATAATGATTACACAGAAGAAATTGAACATCTTTATCATTTTGGAGGACAACTAAGTCTTATCCGAACCTCTTCAGCTTGTAGTAATGAAATGCAACCTCTCACGTGGTAACATAAATATCTTTTGCTTACTAAAAGCAACCCAAAAGATGACACAATCAGTTTTGAAATGAGATTCTGGACATTCTGAAATTAATCCATAAAGAGAATCAATAAATGAAAAAGTACAAAAAATAACAAGAGACCAAGAATTTATACCCATTCATGATGAAATGTTAAGAAGGATTCTGTTACTGAATGATTCCTCTCCCAATACAAGCTTTCTTTCTTCTAACCTGGCAAGCTTCACGACTCCTAATTGAAGCCAATAAGCCTCCATAACTGTTTTCAGCTTTCTGAATCAATATGGCCATGAGAACCAAGACTGTCAAATTAATGACTTGTTTCATCTGATTTTTTGGAATGCACTTCTTTGAATTACAAAGTAGAGAAGAAACCAAACTAATTCCCTTGTGAATTGGTATAGCTTTCAGATCAAAATGTCTTCCTGTTTCTTTAAGTCTTGAATAAATCTGTATTAAGAATGACAAAAGAAAAAAAAAGCAGATAAAACTACTATAAAACCTATATGCTGCACCTTTAAGTTACACAGAACTAGACTATTAAAAAACAAATAAACAAAAAACTAAGAGGGTTTACTTCATTGCCTTGTGACTTCTTACAACCTTAAATTACTTTATGAATCATGTCAGGTATGAACGTTTTATAAAAGAGAATATATGCTTAGTATGTTTGCTTTTATTACAAAAGATAAGAGACCACGAGATGTTAAATAATAATAATAATAACAACATAAAAATCATTTTGGTGGGTTTAAAAAATAACTTTCCATATGATAAATTTAGTTTTAGTTATGAATTTTAGTTAGAAATTGAGTGTCTATGTCAGAAGGGTCTGAACCAGAGCAACTTCATCTTGAATAAGGATTGGGTGAAGTAAGGCTGAGACCTCCCGGGCTGCATTCCCAGCAGGTTAGGCGTTCTTAGTCACAAGATGAGATAGGAGGTCAGCACAAGATACAGGTCATAAAGACCTGGCTGATAAAACAGGTTGAGGTAAAGAAGCCAGCCAAATCCCACTAAAACCAAGATAGTGACAAAAGTGACCTCTGCTCGTCCTCACTGCTCATTATACGCTAATTATAATACATTAGAATGCTAAGAGACACTCCCACCAGTGCCACAGCAGTTTACAAATGCCTTGCCAAAGTCAGGAAATTACCCTATATGGTCTAAAAAGGGGAGGAACTCTCAGTTCCAGAAATTGTACACTCTTTCCCAGAAAACTCATAAATATTACACCCCTTGTTTAGCATATGATCAAGAAATAACTATAAGTATACTCAGCTGAACAGCTTATACTCCCACTCTGCCTATGGAGTAGGCATTCTTTTATTCCTTTGCTTTCTTAATAAACTTGCTTCCACTTTATTCTATGGACTTGCCCAGAATTCTTTCTTTCGTGATATCCAAGAACCCTATCTTGGGGTCTGGATCAGAACCCCTTTCTAGTAACACCTAGTTAACAGCTATTTCATCAGGATCTAACCATGGATTATATAGATAGTTGGCAGAATTTACAACTTAATTTGCAGTTTTAATTTCTAACTTGAGAGACAAGCTAGGGAGGATGGATATATGCATGAAACAGATTCTAGTGCAGAGAACAAATAACTCATAAATACACATGATCATATAAGTCAAGGGATGGGTCAATTGGGCATAATAAAATGTTAATGGTAATGGGGAGCATGTTAATCCAGTAAGACTTTTGGACGAAGTGGGTTTTATACTTGAGCTTTTGGACCTAACATGCAGACATCTGCCAAAAGATACAGAGAAGTAATACACTCAAGTTTCTTCTCAAAATGAATTAGAGCTTATTAATCCTTAACACTGTCAAGGACATACAATACCAAGTATCAGCCTTACCATTCTTACCCCTTACTCAGTTTCATCACTTGCCATGTTCCTGAACTAGAAAAGATTAGGCAAACATCCTTCCATATATTTCCATGAAACAAACAAACAAGCAGCAGACGAGCCAAAATGAAACCTGAGCATTCAACTTCTTTTACTAGATCTTTTAAGGCTTTAAGGGTAAGGCTTACTATCCCCCGTCGCTCACCTTTGGCTTTAGCATGTGGGCCAGTGAGTTCCCTTCTTCTCTTCCCTGCTTTCAAGTAGTTTATCAATTATGAGAATATAGGTTACAGAGAAAATATATCATAAGTCTCAAAATTAGAATACAAAAACCCCGCCCTCGACTCTCTGAATCTTGATAGCTTTTACTATCACTAGAAGAAACAAATAGGATCAGTTGGCTACACAGTTTAAAAAATGACAAATGGCAATCACGGTCTAATAAATCCAAATGCCTACTATTACATGAGAATCTTGCCCAAAGTACTAGGGAATATACAGTCTGGCTCTGGTGGAGTTTGAAATCTATCTTTAGGGAAATTTAGCAAAAAAAAAAAAAACAAAAAAAAAACCAAAAAAAAAACAAACCAAAAAACCAGTTCCAAATGTAATAGAGAGAGGTGGCTATACAGAGGATCTAATAGTTGAGGTATATCTTGGACACTGAATAGAATTTCACCATTTAGAATAGAGAGAGAGGAGGTTTCCTGCCTTTGATAAAAGTTGGTCAAAAGCACGATGAAGCCAAGTATGCATGACAGGTTCTGGAAACAGAGTAGTTTGAGATTGTTAGAAGATAGGTCAGAAGTATATGTCTATGCATGGGGGGACCAGATAGAGGTACACATGAAGCTTGAATTCAGATTGCAAAGTGACTTAGATGTTTGGACTTCCTCTTACTGTCAACATAAAGTGCTGCTCTGATTTGTTCTTAAGCAATGTATCAATAATAAAAATACATAGGACAAATTCAAGGGGAAAAATAAGCAGGGTCTAAACTTAAGCAAAAGGAAGGAAAAAAATTCACAAAAGATTTCAGAGGCGGAGTCAAAAGGGTGAGATAACTAATTCTATTTGGAGGAATGAAGGAAAGGAAAGGGGGCATTTAAAGGAAATCATTGGAAAAATAAAAAATATTTGTGAGATATCTGTCCATTGGCTAATAAAGAGATTGTGGTGGATACTGCATTTAATCCTCAAAATGCCAGAGAGGGATTTGTATTACCCTTTATATATGATGAAACAGCTTCCCCAAATCTAAGGAACTTTCTTAAGGCTAGCCCAGAGCTAAAGTTGCAACCTGGATCATGTGCACTCAAATTGCTACAATTTGTCTCTCCTTGGAGAACTACTGAAAGTAGTTTGTACAAGCAATGGGTTGGCTGCTGGAAAGATGGAAGAGAAGTCCAAGCTTTACAAGGAGGTTTGGGAGTCTTAAGCATATGGGAATCCATTGAAACTATGGTAATGGAAGACAGAGTAGAGAGAAAGTGTGTAGAATAAGAATAAAACTCTTGGGTTATACAAATTTTAAGGAGTAGGAAATGAGGACTGGAAAGGCATTTACAGAATACAAAGAGAAAAAATAAAGTAGAGAACACGCTGTTGCAAAAGACAAGTGAGGATTTTCAGACAGAGTGTTTAATTGTAGCACATACATCAGAGAAGTCAAGTATGATTAGGAAAGAAAACAGGCAATTAACAGGCTTGAGGTGATTTGTGGGAGAGCAGTCTCAATGCAAGGTGGGATCAGACGCCATGGTGAGTTGGTGATGCAGGAAATGGGTTGTGAGAAAGTGAGATGGCGAGCATGAGAGGATTTTCCTCATTGATAACCATCTTAAGAAAGATGGGCCGTAGGTTAAGGAGCAAAGATGTGGCAGGGGATTTTTTAAAGGATATGGGGAAAATCTGATCATTATCCTAGACCAAGGGTCAGTAAACTATGTGAAATCTAGCAGGCCAAATCCAGTGTGGTATCTTCTATAAATAAAGTTGTATTGGAATACAGCCACACTCATTTGTTTATGTATTATCTATGGTTGCTTTCTAGCTACAAGTAGAGATGAATAGTTGTGGCAGAGACCATATGGCCCACATATCTAGAAATGTTTACTATTTATCCCTTGACAAGAAGTCTACCAATCCTTGCTCTAGGCTGAGGGGAAAGAAATAGTGCAAAGGGATAAATAAAAGACACAATATTGTATGAATGAGGCATGGGTGAGAATTGATGGAACAGATTCCTCAATAAAAAATAAAGAGATGGCATCAAGAGGATGTATGTTTCAGACAAACATGGGGGGGGAAGATTTGAGACAGGGTCTTGCTCTATCATCCACTCCAGTGCAGTGGTATAATCTTGGCTCACTGCAACCTCAACCTCCTGGTCTCAGGCAATCCTCTCACCTCAGCCTCCCAAGTAGCCAGGAATACAGGCAGATGCCACCCATGCCTAGCTAATTTTTTAATTTTTTGTAGAGACGAGGTGTCATGATATTGCCCAGGTTGGTCTCAATCTCCTGGGCACAAGCAATCCTCCCACCTCGGCCTCCCAAAGTGCTAGGATTTCAGGCATGAGCCACTGCACCCAGCAGAAAGAGGCATTTCTTTGTTTGAGATGGGTAGGAAGGAGCTAAAGGGCACATAGAATTCACTTGTTTTCTGGATCTCCTTTTGCTTTTCTGAAGACGTGTTTAGGAGTCAGTTAGTACTTCTATCTTCCTATGAGCCAGTCAGTAGACCTATGTTCATGTCCCATTCCATGATGTATTGACTGAGCCCCAACCCCAGGCAGGAGCAAACCCTGGCCAAAAGGAGGGTCAAGGTGAAAGACAATGTGGAAAGATCAAGGCAAACTCATCGCCACCATGAGAAAATCACCACCTGCAAGCCACAGTAGATAACCTTTCTATTGCTATATATGACAAGAAAGAGCCACCCTTGAAACATAGGCCTAACTGACAACTGCATTCCCAGATTTAGCAAGGATTTGTACTAAAAAAAAGGGCGGGGAAGGAATGATGATTGTCAGTCGTTACTAAAATATTTAATAAGACTTTCAATTTTCAGAAAGACATGGCTTTTGGATAAATACATAAATCTATATGGAAAGAAATGACTACTGCCTGAAGAAACATTTTATTATCTCTCCCTCACTTAAAAAAATCCCATTTCATTTAGAACTATTAAAAATTAGAAAATGTATTTATGACAGGTTTCATCTTCATCATACTCCTCTCAGCCCTAAACACAAATACATTGCTATCCTATTACAATCTTCCTATTTCATAACAAAATAAATGATTAAGTGACTGAGAATTCCGCCTATGGTATAGCTTTGGGTCTTATTTGTTTCCTTTGAGTTGACTAGTTGAGATCTTAATTGCAGGAGAGTTATTCTAGGAGGGCAACTATGTGGGAAGCAGAGCTCAAGTTAGGAAAAGGATGCATGTGCGTTTCATACACATTTTACAACATCTGAATCCCTGCTGGTTTCACTGGTGTATCAAAAGATCCCAAAACGTTTTATTAGCTATTTCTTAAGACTGTTATGAATTTAGTACTCTAAATATTTTCATATCTATGCCAACTATATATCATGCCATATATAACGTAAGCATGTATTTGCACAAAGAAAGGGAGGGCTTGAGAATTAAAAACATTCAATGTCGTGTTGACGGATGATGCAAACTTTGTTCTCCAGGTTTATCATCCATTTAAATCTTATTTAGAAATTAGAATGCTAAACTATCCTTGTTTGGGTAGTAAGATACTTGATTCCCTAAGATAAGCTATTTTAGGTTAAAATACCCTACACTCTTAGCTTGAGAGTTCTCCTCCAGCTCCCCTCCCACTTCTCTCCTCTTTACCCCTCCCCTTGTCCTCTCCCCTTTCTTCTAGGAAGCGATCTGAGACTTTGGTCCCTTCCCTCCCTATCCACCATTTTCCATGTCACTTTGTAGTTATACTGCACTTGGTTTTTATGCATTATTACACTGCATTTTATTTTCCTACTTCAAATGTATCCCCTACTAGACTAATCTCTTTGAGACCAGGAATCCATACCATTAGAACAGGGCAAGTACTTAATTTTGTTCGCACCTATATCTCAAAGGATAAGAATATCCACAAAAACTAGGTGTTACATGTATCAT
Organism: Chlorocebus sabaeus; assembly: GCF_047675955.1. Taxonomy (NCBI): domain Eukaryota; kingdom Metazoa; phylum Chordata; class Mammalia; order Primates; family Cercopithecidae; genus Chlorocebus; species Chlorocebus sabaeus. Next base: position 50,877,119 of record NC_132913.1, read on the forward strand.
GCAGACTCTAACACACGCATACGTCTAAACATTTAAGGTAGTCTGGGCGCAGTGACTCACACCTGTAATCCCAGTACTTTGGGAGGCCGAGGTGGGTGGATCACCTGAGGTCAGGAGTTCAAGACCAGTCTGATCAACATGGTGAAACCCTGTCTCTAAAAATACTAAAAATACTAAAAGTACAGAACTTAGCTGGGCATAGTGGTGCATGCCTGTAATCCCAGCTACTTCGGAGGCTAAGGCAGAAGAATCGCTTGAACTCGGGAGGCAGAGATTGCAGTGAGCTAAGATTGCGCCATTACACTCCAGCCTGGGCAACAAGAGCAAAACTCCATCTCAAAAAAAGTATAAAAATAAAAAATATTATTTAAGGTATTTAAAAAGTAATAAAGTATTTTAAAAGTATTAAGTTCTCTATAGTTAGATGTGTATAAGGGGAATAATAAAAATAGCTAACATTTGTTGCACTTTCTATGGGCCAGGAAATGCTCTAAGTGCTTTATATATTTATAATGTTTTATTCCTCAACGTCCTGTATTATTTCCATCTTTCAAATAAAGAAACTAAAGTAGTAAGAGATTAAGTAACTCAGTTACTTAATCCAAGTCACACTGTTAATATGTGTAGGAGCCAGGATTCTAAACCAGGCAGTCTTGCTAACTGCTGCTCTTCCAGCTCAAGCACTTAGAGCTTCCTCCATAAACCTGTTTCAGGGATATCGCTGCCTAGAGGTTTTCCAGGTTTCTTTCCAATTCACAGAAGCCTTGTCTTTCTAACTAGCATTGACAGAGTCCCAGACTGAACAGAACTAGCTTTGGTATTGTACTGACCTTCGGGGATAGAAAATTTTAAATGCAAATTTAAACCGTTAAATTTCTTCTGACCTCATATACCATTTCTAGAGACCTCACGTATGGCTGTGGTTCTTGTTTATGACTCCTACGTCTCAACCCCTGGTTCAGATCTCACTCTAGAGCTCCAGAACCTATCTATTCAATGAATCTGTCTATTCAATTGCCTACCTGATGGGCACAAACTGAACATGTACAAAGTGAACTCACCAACTACCCAGGCATTCTAACTTTTCCCTTTTTACTGTACATTCAGTCGATGAGAAAGTCTCAATTTATCTCTTAAACACTAAAATCAAATCCCTCTTCTTCATTTTTTTGCCAACGCTTTAGGTCAGCTTCATCCCTTTTCAGCACAGCCTCTCAGATTTTCATGTTTTTCACTCCAATTCTTTTCTGTATGTGTGTGTGTGTGTGTGTGTGTGCGCGCGCGCGTGCGCACGTTTGGCTTACTTTAAAAAAAGAAAACATAAAAACCAGTTTCCCAGGTTTTAAAATACCAGCATATTGTATTAAAATATGGAAAATACAGAAACATAAATAAAGTGACCATTATCTACTATTCTATAGTGATGACTTCTGTTAAAGTCATTTTCCATGCCACGTCTTCATTTTCCCTTGACTACTTTAATATATTTTAATTTCTGTATGCATTTCTATTTCATAAATTGAAAGTATATTTCATATACTACTAACTTTATAGGAGTAACTTAGACTTTCTCATAGCTTCTATCTTTGTATATGCTGAACCCTTTGCTTTTAATACCCTTCCTCACTCCACACCGTCTTTTATTCCTGAGCCAGCTACACCATAGCCAAACTGCAACACTGAGCTCTCTCATTATACCATGAGGTCCCTGAGGTCGCTTATCTTTTTCCTCTGTTCTTTGTAGCTAGCATTTTTGTGTATGTATGTGTGTCTACCAAAATCTATGAACTTGTAATCATGATGCTATAGGGCACATTTTTCCACAAAATTATCTGTGATAAGTAAATATGAATCCTCGATAGCACAGCATTCGTTTGTTAGACTGGTGAACAGTTACACATATACACGCATTAGAATATTTTTGGAACTTAAGAGGAGTGTTATAACTCTCCTATAATAAATCCCTAGTTAAGAATTCCTCAGCCAAATTTGGCACTTACTCTGTTGTTTGAAAACTGTTTGTTTATGTGTTAGTCTCTTTCACTAGGCTGACTGTCTTTTTCATTTTATATTCCCAGCACCTTGAACTGTATTTTACATAGAGTATGTGCTCAATAAACGAGAAAGAAAATAATTTTTAAAACTCTTATGACAAACAACTCGCCCTACTAAATTTTCCTCAAACATAGAAGAGTCACTATTTATCTAAATAATACTTGTTGCTGTTTACAAAATCAGAATGATTGATATTTGCTATCAATATCTACTATGTTAATTTCAAGTGTACTTGATAATTATAATATTAATTGATGTAGCCCTCACAAAATAATAAACAAGACTTCATTAGAATATATTAGAAATGCTACTGAATAAGACTCTCATGTAATAAAATCACTACCAAATATTTAAGCTGCATATTTAAATATTATGTTTAAACGTCTTCTATGGCCTGGGTGTAGTGGCTCACACCTATAATTCCAGCACTTTGGAAGGCCAAGGCAGGAGGATTACTTGAACCTAGGAGCTGGAGACCAGACTGGGCAACACTGTGAGACCTCATCTCTACAACAACATTTTTAAAATTAGCCAGGTATGGTGGCGCATGCCTGTAGTCTCATTTAGTTAAGAGGCTGAAGTGAGAGGATTGCTTGAGCTCAGGAGGTTGAGGCTGCAGGGAGCTGTGATTGCACTACTGCATTCCTGCCTGGGTGGCGGAGTGATATCCTGTTTCAAAAATAAAATAAAATAAAAACCTTATATGGGTAACCACATGTCAGAAACAAACATTGCAAGTAGGATTAAAAATTTATTATAGATTAAATCACATCATTTGCATCCTATTTGTAAAACTCTATTAACAGAGCTTATACCATGACTGGTCTAATTGACATTTGATATCTAATGATTAGAGGGCACAGACTGATATTTAAGTAAGGTTGCACCATGGTAACTTTGATGGGTTATTTTATATTGAGGACAACCAGATATGACATTTTTGAGAAAAGTCTAGATCACTAAAGAAAATGAAAAGAATGGCTTCATTGCATCAGAGGGAACTGATCTTTAACATGACTTGGAGAAAAAAAGATAGATATGTACAAAGAAAGATACAGATAGATAGTGCTAAATATAGTTTACTTTTGTTTTACCATTTTTGAGAAGAGTCAAGCTATAAAGTGTTTTTCAAGAAATCTAAAGAGAGTAGTAGGTACTTCCAAAATCAGTAGTGTAGTATGCTCTTACAATGATGACATAGATTATTTACTGTTGTTGATATGGTAGGATCAGTTCTGGGTTGCTTTAAAATATAGCTTGCCCTTTTTACAAGCTTGACTGTTACTGTAGATTTTCTCTTTTGCGTAAGGTCACTTAGTTAGATTCAACTGTTTGCTACAACACTGCCTCTCTTTTAAAACTGCATACCCCTTCTTTCCAATGGTGATTTCTTTTGTTTATTTGTTTGTTTGTTTTTTTGAGACAGAGTTTCCCTCTTGTTACCCAGGCTAGAGTGCAATGGGGCGATCTTGGCTCACCAAAACCTCCACCTCCTGGGTTCAAGTGGTTCTCCTGCCTCAGCCTCCCGAGTAGCTGGAATTACAGACATGTGCCACTACACCCAGTTAACCTTGCATTTTTAGTAGAGATGGGGTTTCTCCATGTTGGTCAGAATGGTCTCGAACTCCTGACCTCACGTGATCCGCCTGCCTCAGCCTCCCAAAGTCCTGGGATTACAGGCGTGAACCACTTCTCCCAGCTCTAATGGTGATATTATAATGAAGATGGTATGGATGAGCAGCTGCACAATAGCTTGCTTTCAGTAAGTATTTGAATGGGTAATAGAAATTGATGGTAAATATAGCCCCTCCATTTTCCCAAACACAACATTAGTGATGTATGTAAGACTTGAATCCAGAGGAAAACTGACTGTAATATTAAATGGAATTTACCAAGTAAAGCATATGTCTGTTTATATATAAATATATAAATAAAATAAGAAATTAAGAAAAATAAAACACTCTTAATTATAAATAAAAAAGAAACACTTTCACTACCAGCTTGGTAAACATGGTAAAACCCCGTCTCTACTGAAAATACAAAAAATTAGCCATGAGTGGTGGCAGGCACCTGTAGTCCCAGTTAATCAGGAGGCTGAGGCACAAGAATTGCTTGAACCTGGGAGGTAGAGGTTGCAGTGAGCCAAGATCACACCACTGCACTCCAGCCTGGGAGACAGAGTGAGACAGCGTCTCAAACGAACAAACAAAAAACGGAACACTGCGCATCATTTATTCATTCTGTCAATAAATGTTTATTGAGGGACTATTCACTATTTGCAAATAAAGCAGAGAAAAATTAAAGTGAAAGAAGAAATGCAAACAACAGTAGCAATCTAATTACAAAGTCAAAACTCGCAATTGTTAAAACATACCTGGGTTCTCTGGAACTTGAAAGGAGACCATGCATTCTAAATATTCATCTCCTAAAGAGTTTATGTTCTTCCGGCGGTTTAAACATTTTTTTTCCAACACATCTAATTACAATAGTTTTTTACTTTGCCTAATAAATTAAACCATGGCGGCATCTCCTACGCTAGCAAAGGAAATCAAACTGGAGAAAACATACTCAGTGCTGACTTCTGGCATCTAAGATTTAATGGCAACTCATGTCTTCTTAGTGTCTCTCACTTAGAAGAGATAATGCATGTGAAGACAGACAAAATTGTAGGTTCAGTCATATCAAAATGTGATTTATGCCAAAATAGATCTGGGAATGTCAACAATTGCAGAATAAATGACAAGTTTTAGACTTCTCAAAAAAGAGGAGTGAATTCAGTAATTATTTAACTTTTTTTTTTTTTTGCTATTAGAATGTGAAGCACAATCCTTTCTTGCACATGCACATAAGGCTTTAAAATTTTTATTTTTCCTTGAGCAAGCCTTGGAAATAGAATAAAATGCTATGTAAAGTAACTCTACAGACCAATATGTATCCTAGTGTTTTTGGTCTTCTGACATATTTTAGGCATGATGTGACTTTTGCCATAAAAATATAAAATTGAAGTGCCACTGACAGAATCTCAAGTAAACAAAGCAACAGCAGAAAGCACGGTGCCTCTGTGTGCGGGGATCTCCAATAGACAGTCATCTGCAAATGGACAACTTTAATTCGATTCCTGGCACCATTGGCTGTGCTGAGAATTCTCCTATCTCTTCACACCAGGGGTTTGCTCTTTTAAGCATTGCTCCCTGAAGGGAAGGAAAAACTAGAGAGAGAGGATTTCCAATGACCCTGCACAGATGAATGGATATGTCAATGGTGAATATTGGTTCAGCTTTGAAACGGAATCCTGCAGTGGTCTTGCTTCTCCAGCCCTTCTACGCTAGTGTGAGAGTCGCCAAAGACTTGTGTGAGCAGGAATCTTTAAAAGATCAAGAGAGAGAATGAGAAAGTAAAAACACAAGCAGAAAAAAGGCAAAATGCTTTTTAAAAATTAATGGTAATTTAAATGTTTTGGAAATGCAATTCTCCAGGGACAAGTAAGAGAGTATTAACTCTTAGGTTTAGTGGGGCTTTACATTGAAAACTTGAAGCTCAGAAAGGTAAATTCCAAAACACTAATTGCTCACAGAGTCAATTAGTAATGTGGTACCCATCTGACAAGTCTTGAAGAACAATTAAATACTGAACTGAGCACTAAGCACTTCAAATCCTCTTATTCTTTCCCTTGCCAGTATTAGAATGAAAGCATACACAGGCACAAGCAAAAGGAAGAAATATCAATTCCATTTGTTTGGAAGATGAACATTTCAGTTACTAATCTTGTAACTGGGTAGATGCAAAAACTCTGCCTGAGTAACTGCAGCACATACATTTATTTTCACATGCTTTATGGTTAGTTTTCATTCAGCTATCAATCAATCAATTATGCTGTGACATGATGTAATTTCCTAATCATACTAATATTCATGCTTTTATCACTATCCAACCTAGAGCACATACACTTCAATGAGACAGAAGTCTAATTATTTAAATATGTTAGAACATATTACATCTGCAAGGCTGTTTCCTTTATGAGTTTTTCTCCTCTAAAAAAAGACCACCTAATTTAATTGTAAAGAGAAAAGTATATTAAACAGCATTAAACCCCTCCAGTAAGCAAAACTGATATTTTACAGATCTCAGTAAGTATAGAATTTTTATGGATCTTCACTTAAAATTTATGTTGTTTGCTTGTTACTAAGAATAGCACAATAGAATTTTTGGCACAAAAAATAATAATTATACATAAAGTGGACAATAAAAATATATTTACATTTTTTTCTATGCTCTTTACCTGATAAAAGTTATTACAGTGACTACTAGAAATTGTTCTTTACCTCTCAAATGTGGTTTTGCATTTTTCCTATGACTGGCTTAAGTCTCAGAATTTTGTTTACAATTAAAATTTTTCATACTTAAAAAACACAGCACATTTATTTATTTAATCCCTTCAATGTTATCATGACAGGCTCCGGAAAAAAGTTTAAATTTTTCAAGTAAGATCACTTCTCTGATGCATAGGGTTACAATCTATAATTATAAGCTTTATTGTGCAGATTAAAGGCAATCCATCTTCTATGTAATACAGGTTAAATATGGCAAACAAGTACATGTTTCCTCAGATCTTTATGGGGGAAAAATTCAGTCAGGTGCCACAATTATCAATTTCTACAGTGCTTTGAGGCCAACAATCCACTCAAACCATGGTGATAGTGCCTCAGATACATTTCTTTACCACAATATATTTTGATGTACATTTCCAAAAGAGCCGTGAAAATTCCTTTACTCTCTTCAGTAGGGAATGGGCCAGATACATTGAAACCAAATAGGAAATAGATACATCATTAACAACAACAACAACAAAATCTAAAAGGCATTTTTTAACACAAAATCAATTATTTTTCAGATAATATTAATAAAAGTTGTCTCTTCTAAATTCCCAAGGACGACTAAAATTCATTAGATATTCCTTTTGTACCTTTTCCAAGTATTTTATTGCTGTTGGCCTAACATTCTAATATTTTAAGTTTCCATAAACATAAGTTGATACACACATGAATATTTTATGCATAAAGCAGCTTAGCTTAATATGTGTTTCTTAAAGAATTGTTATTATTATTATTATTATTATCGTCATCATCTGAGTTCTGCCCTTAGTGCTACAGTTATTACTCTCATAAAAAACTGTTTCATATGAGGCTGGAAACCTACATATACTTGTACATGTGTACAGGAAGTGCTTCCTGCAAGAAGTATCATGACCTTTCCAATCACTTTTAAAATAAAACACTTTTACAGAAAATTTCCAACTGGTTTATAATTAGCACATCATTATAAAATAGTAATTTTTCTAATTATGAAAAAATTAACATGTTTAATCAAGTTAGATACAGAAAATACTGAACTGGAAAATTTTGTAACATTAAACTTAAGAACATTTTCATAGTTATATAACAGAAATAGAAGAATCAGAAGATACAGTTAATTTCTAATCATTTTCATAAAAACCCTCCTTGGTTATTTATATCATAATTTGCTTTGACCAGTACACACTCTCACTTTGCCACCGTATCTCCTTAATATATAGAGTCATGAGTGTGTGTCTCCACACTTATTTCTACATTTAGGTTTCCTTTTTTTTATTTATATATTTCAGCTCAGGAAACAATCATTTTTAACAACTAATTTTAAATATAATTTACTATTTCAAGAGTCTGTACTTAAAAAGCAATTGGATTCATTTCTCTGGAAACAGAGTTCCTTATGTGAAGAATATCACCCTTTGGTCTTAGGGTTCGTTAATAAATCAAGACCTATTGACTTGAAAAAAAATCCAACTGTGTTGATTCTAATGCTGGGTCTTTGAACTATATTTAGCTACACAAAAAATAGAGTTACTAAATATACCTGGGCAGAATGGGAGAGTCCTCTTATACTAAAGACAAAAAGCCAAAAGAAAATCCCTTAACAGGTACTTGATGGAATAGTTAAAACAACAATGGTACCTATGAATCCTGGCCCTTTGAACCTCAAGTCTCCTAAACAGTGATAAATACCAGAGAGCCCCAAAGAGTCTCTTCCTTGTCCCTTAACAGACTGCTTGGCATCAAGTGCTCAGTGGGCTGGAAACCCACAGCTAGCCAGGGAGGGACAGCACAGACGGAACCATGTTTACTCTGTCAGAGGCAGCTGATTAGGATGACACCAACTCTTAACATTAAACGTGGGACGCCGGGCTTTACACAGAGGGCTTCCTGATACATGGGGCATGCACCAATGAAGTTCATAAACTGGTATATGTTAATTATGGAGGAGAGTAGGCTGCTGTAGCTGCTTATGCAATGCATGTTAATGAAGAGCTTTCTTGCTGTGGATTTCCCTCAAATTTCATTTTAAAAAGCTAGAATTGTGCAGTTTAAACTTATATAAAGAAAAGAGAGTGTCCAGAGTAACTTAATCATCCTGATTTTTGTATTTGACTTATTTCAGAGTCAGGGAATCCTAAAGGAGAATCTCAGAAACCAGTGGAAAACTTAAACAGCAAAGGCTCCAATTTCATATCACTGAATCACATAGCTTGAAAGGAATTTGTAGACCATTAGTTTAGCGCCTTCATCTTACAGTTAAGGGGGCTGAAACCCAGAGTTCTTACAGATCGGGAGTGGCAGAGCCAGGCTTAGGCCTCCTCTACCTATCTAGAGAGCGTTCCATTATACCACTTTGACGGCCTTACACCTTTTCAGAAAATTAAAAATCCACATATTGAAATAAAATTATAATGTTAAAGATACTCCTTCAGAGGCAAATGAGTCAGAAATCTGATGCGGAAGAAGAAAATGGGATTGCAATGGCAGCAAATCCCATGGGCAGCATCCTCAAAAAAATCAGATTCAGTGGGTACCAAATATTCTTCCTAGAATTATAGTATGACCTGTGTTGGTAACAACTAGGCATGAGCTTAAAATTTTATTTACTGAAAATCTAGTAAAGAAGTCTGAGGTCTTGCATTTATAGAATCTACATTCTTTAGACCACTCAAGCTCCAAAGATTTCTGACAGAATTCATGTTTATGCATTAGGATGTATTTCACTAATAAAGAATACTGTCAAACTGCCTTATTAATCTGTTATAGCATGATCATACACCAGCCTAAGCTGATAGACTCATTTGGTTGTCATTTTATGTGAAATATTCCTTTTCCATTACTATAGGATGTCCTCGCTTCAAACTTAGGTCACTTGGGAATTGCTGAGTCATGACTTCCCAGCATGTAAAATACCCATTGAGAGTTTATTTTCTGAAAGTACATTTACTCTCCAGCTGTTATGGTGTAGGTTCACACACTGTTAGCCTAGGTTGATGCTAACCACTAGCACCCTAGTGATTCAACGAAAGTAATGACTGCTTCCCAAAAGCTTTCAGAAATTCCTGTAAACCCTGGGGGACAGTGACAACAATGTTAGATACAGGAGTAAGGAAGTCCCCACTCTGCTAATAGCTAGTGTGTTCACTTAGCACTCTGATGATCTGCTTCTTCATCTACAAATGGAGTTACCTTAGCTTACCCTTAGGGTTTCTTTATATTAAAACAGTTATGCTAAGAAACTTACTCAAGGTATTACAGAAATGGGAAAGTGGGTGAGTGCTTTGTATGCCTTATTTAAGATAACCTAGAACCTATAAAACACTGTGGACTCTCAGAGGAAGGGGTATCTAATAATGCATGGCAGACTCTTTGTTATGGATCCTACCAAAACTCCAAGTTTCAAGGGCAGGTGCTGAAGATAATTCATGTTTGTATCACCAACAGCTAAGACAGTTCATGGTCCATGGTAGGTCCTCATTAATTGTATGTTGGATAAAATCAGAAAATAAAATTAAGAGAATAATTTCATTTATAACAGCATCAAAGATAATAAAATGCTGCGGAATAAATTTTTTAAAAAATCAGTACAAAACTTATACTCTGAAAACTACAAAACATTGTTGAAAGAAATTAAAGATCAAAATAAATGGGAAAATATCTCATGCTCCTGGATTAAAAGACTCAATATTGTTATGAGGTCAATAATCTTCAAATTAATGTGTAGATTCAGTGCAATCCCTATCAGAATCCCAGATTACTTATTTGTAGAAATTGACACACTGATTCTAAAATTCATATGAAATTGTCAGGGGCCCAAAATAGTATAAACAATCTTAAAAAAAAAAAAGTAGGAGGCGTCACAGTTCTCAATTTCAAAACTTACTGCAAAGCAACAGTGATCAAATCAGGGTGATGCTGGCATAAGGGCAGACCTATAGATCAATGGAATAGAACTGAGAGTCTGGAAATAAATGCATGTTTATGGGCAACTGATTTTCTACCAGAACATGAAGACTTCAATGGAGCAAAAACAGTCTTTTCAACAAATGGTGATAGGACAAGTAGATAGCAACATAGAAAATAATGAAGTTGCACTCCACTTTACACAATACACGAAAATACGTCAGCCGGGGGTGATGGCTCACGCTTGTAATCCCAGCACTTTGGGAGGCCAAGGCAGGTAGATCACTTGAGGTCAGGAGTTTGAGACTAGCCTGGCCAACATGGTGAAACCCCATCTCTAGTAAAACTACAAAAATTAGCTGGGTAGGGCAGCATGCATCTGTAGTTGTAGCTACTTGGGAGGCTGAGGCAAGAGAATCGCTTGAACCTGGGAGAAGGAGATGGTAGTGAGCCGAGATCATGTCACTGCACTCTAGACTGTGCGACAGAGCTAGACTCAGTCTCAAAAAAAGAAAAAAAAAAGGATTGTCTGGTCCAGTGGCTAACGCCTCTAATCCTAGCACTTCGGGAGGCCGAGGCGGGCGGATCACCTGAGGTCAGGAGTTTGAGACTAGCCTGGCCAACATGGTGAAACCCCGTCTCTACTAAAAATACAAAAATTAACGGGGTGTGGTGGCATGCACCTGTAATCCCAGCAACCCAAGAGGCTGAGGCAGAACAATTGCTTGAAGCAGGGAGGAAGAAGTTGCAGTGAGCTGAGATCACACCACTGTACTCCAGGCTGGGCAGAGGTGTGACAAGAGCGAAACTGTCTCAAAAAAAAAAAAAAAAGAAAAAGAAAAAAAAAAAAAGTCACAGTGGATCACAAACCTAAATGTTAAGACCTAAACCTAAAGGTAGGAGCTTCTCTTAGAAGAAAACATATGGATTTGGCAAATAATTCTTAGATATGACATCAAAAGCATGAGCACCAAAAGAAAAATAGACAAATTAGACTTTATTGAAATTAAAAACTTTTTGCTTCAAATGAAAGGTAGAAAGACAACTCACTAGAGGAAATATTTACAAATCATATATCTGATTAAGGACTTGTATTTAGAATATATAAAGATTACTTAAAACTGAATTTTAAAAAGACAAATATCCCAATTAAATAATTGACATTAATTTGAATAGACGTTTCTCCAAGAAAGACATCTAAATAGCTAATAAGCACATGAAAAGATGCTGGACAACATTAGTCATCATGGAAATGCAAAACCATTTCATACTCCCCAGGAGGGCTAGAATCAAAAAGTCAGATAATGACAATTGTTGATGAGGACGTGGCAAAATTAGAACCCTCATACACTGCTGGTGAGAATGTGAAGTGCGGCTATTTTGGTAAACAGTATGTTTTCCAAAACTCAAAGGATTAAACATAGAGTCACCTTAGGGCTCAGCATTTTCACTCTTATGGATATACCCATGACAAATAGAAACACATCCACACAAAAACTTGTGTATGAAAGTTCACAGCAGCATTATTCACAATAGCCAAAAATATGGAAGCAACCCAAATATCCATCAACCTAGGAATAGATAAAAGAATGTTGTATCCATTGGAAAATTATTCGGCTATAAAAAGGAATGAAGTACTGGTGCATGTTAAAACCTGAGTGAACTTTGAAAAATTATGCTAAGTGAAAGAAGCCAGACAAAAATACCACACATTATATGATTTCATTAGGTGAAATGCCCAGAATAAGGAAATCTATAGAAATAGGAAACAAATGAGTAGTTTCTTAGGGCTATGGCAGGGGAGGAGGAATGGGGGCAATGAGAGATGAGAGCTAAAGGGTACAGTGTTTCTATCTGAGGTGAGAAAAATGTTCTAAAGCTGACTATGGTGATGGTTGCATATATCTGTGGCTATACTAAAAACTATTGAATTGTACACTTTAAATGAGTAAATTGTATGATATGCGAAATATATTTCAATAAAACACTTAAAGAAAAAGTTACATATCAGATGAATAAATAAATCTGAATCTTGTAGAATGACAAAGTAAAATGACATTATAGACAGATGGAACACTATATGCAAACGTTTTTCAGGTATGATAGCACATGGTATGTTCAGGGAAAGGAGAGAGGTGTGCCTAGATCATGAAAGTAGAATGTAATAATGGTAGGAAACAAGGTTGAGCTCCCATTCAAGAAAGGCCCTATCATTAGCAACCAAAAAAACCTTACCTTTGGGTAGAATGGGGGAAAATCCCCTATTTGAACCCTAACTATTAGAATGATAATAATATAAGAATACATTCACAGTGCCCAGATATGCCAAACAATGTGGAGTTACCGAAAGCAGCCCAGTAAATTAGATGGGGAGAAGAGAAACAGGTATTATGGCTTCTGGGGAAAATTCTGTACCTGTCCTACACTCTCACTCCCAGGCCGCGGTGATACTGGGCTTAAACTAGTTTCTGGTATCAGAAACCAGCTAAGCCATGGTGAGCAGAGGGACCCTTTGGATCCCTGACAGTGAGCGACTGCACGCCCTACCATATTCTCTCTTTCCCCCATCCCAGAAGGTGTGGGGGCAGGTCTTTGCTGTTAAAGACATTTTCCTTCCCTCAGAAATAGCACATGCTAATGCTTCAGAAACAATGGCTGTCCAGGTAAAGTTGGCTGTACTTATAAGACAACAGAGCCTCTAACTATAAGTGTTTCTTAACTCACCTCCTCTGATGAGTCTACCTCAAATAATGCAATTGTGAATAAAGGTTCTAAAAACAAATTAACATCTGAGAACAAATCAGACTTAGAGAAAATAGTTGTAACTAGTTACACAAGAAAGTAAGAAAGAACCGATATAATTTTACAATACTAGCCACCGTACATAGTACAAAAACTTTGATATTGGATGTAAACTGTAAGCAGCACTAAATTTATTAGTATAGTCACTAACAGAAATCATTAGTTTATCTGTTAATTAATCTTCTCTCTGGTTACTATCCTTATCTCCGGTGACTGACAACTTTATGAAAATGTCTCCTCATTTACACAGCTTTGGTTTTAAAGGGAGAAATTATTTTAAAATATTTTCAGAATAAGAACTTTGTTCTCTATTCGCTATATTTTTATTGGATAAAAATCTAATAGATAATGTGAATGTAACATTTTGGAGCTATTCCATAGTGATTAATAGAAAAAAAAAATGACCATTACTAAAAAGGGAAGCATTGATAGCTACACTGTTTTTAATTTGTGTAAATTTAACATGTATTTCATTTTGGAGTTTAATGGGGCATTTCTGCATTTTATGCTTAACTTTAGGTATCATTTTTTGAAAATGAAAATATACAACTGTGATGTCATCAGCCTGTAAGTTAAGAATGGTTTGTCTTCCAAAGATCCATTTGGTAGGTTAGGAATATCTTCACATAGAAAGTGTTTTAGATGCAGTGGTTATGTTTGCAGGCAAGGGCTTACAGAATGATCAATTAAGTACCTTCCATAAAGGAACATGGCCTACTCCAGCTAGCCTTGCTCACATTAGAGCATTGTTTGCTTGGAATATGAGGTCTGAGTTGCAACGAAAAGGCAATGGCATGAACCTGATGCTCCACAACTACTTACAAGACAGTATATGCCAGTTATTCTCCAGTGCTCTGTAAATTAGGGGAGAAAAGTTCCTTCTACAGATGGAGTCACCCTCCAAACTTTTATTTCACTTCTGCCTGTAAGAATAAGTCATTCGCAAATCCAGAACATGGAATATATTTGCATATTTAAATTGATCACTGTCATGCAGCAAATTCCACTGCAAGTTTAGGAAGAAATTTATTATTTTTCATCAGTTTTGTTTATGAGTATTAAAATAAATACGTAATGATGTCTTCTGGTAAATGAATGGAAAGTTTTCTGGTTATTTAAATTTACTATACTGTCAAATCAAGAGCAATTTAAGTTGAATGAATGAATCTGCTCAAAACCCTTCAACTCTATTATAAGATTAACTTGACATAGTGACACAGTATAAAAGAAATGCCTTTGTCCTATTGCATCCTTCTTTTTGTTGTTGTTAACTGAAACTAAATTTACAAATTTACTCAAGAGTTGTAATGTGTATTTTAAAGTAACGAGCCATTGCTGCCATGTCACTAAACTCTAAAACAGAGACTCTAAACTATAAAATGTTTTGGGAGTTTATGAATGTCATTGAAAACATATGCTGGGGTAGTAGGTTAAAAAGAAATTAAGGGCTCATACCAATATTTTACTTTTCAAGCTTTGGAGTCACACTTCTGGTATGTCCACAATTTTACAGGGACAAATCTCAAGATTTTACCTGATTTTATTATGGTTTTTTAAAAATACAGCTATATGTTCTTTCAATGAAATAACAATACAGTGAAAGTACTAAGCAAACAAACTTCATCATTGTTCTTTAAGAACTGGCATATAAATGTGCCTCTGAGCCAAATAAACATTTTATCATAAACATTCAGTTTATAATGCACCATTCTATTGAAACAGGATAAATAGGGACAATCACCATCTCTGTTGACAATACATTGATCTCACATTAATTTGATTGAAGGTGGCTTGCCAACCCATCTCACTTTCTCCATTTGAGAGCACTCAGATAAGAAAAACACAGTGATGTTTAGCAGATAGGCTTGGTGACACAATAGAATGCAACTCATTGAAGAAGTGTAATTATAGTGATTACTTCAGAAAAGAGCAGATACACTGATGGGAAGAAGTAAACACTGCCACAATTACGGGAGCCCAGTTCCCTTTTGGTATAGATACAGGCTTCCCCAACAACACCAACCTAGCAATAAGACCACAGAAAGCTCTCCAACTTAACAACATAAAAGCACTAAAGGTTAGAAAATGGCATAAGCCAATTTCCCAAAGTGCTGGAACAAAGGCTCTCTCTGTTTTGGGTGAATTCAATATACCAAAGAGATTAGTTAGAGAAGGCCTCCTTCCAAAATTAAAAGTAGGTACATACAAACCTCAGGAAAGTTTGCCCCAGTGGAATATAATTGGCAAACGCTTTTTAAAGCTGTTATTTCGACGGTTCTGAAAAATAAATCATGTGAGGTGTCCGGCTCTCTCAGGTAACAGTCCCATGAGACTCACTGTAGCTGCAGGGAGGGTTCCTCTCTGCATTAATTAAGCATATATAATCTATTGGCATCAAAGCACCAAAGAATTTTATCATAAAATGACAAAAGCAGGGGACCATATCACGTGTCATCTGTCCACTAGATTAGAGATATGGACAAAGAAAAACAGCCTGAAAAGGGCTTCAGAGCTCATCCTTGACTGCCATTCTGCAGACACAGAGACTCCAGGAGGTCTACCACCTGGCCTCAGATCACACAGCTAGTTAGTGAACAAGCCGGACTAGAACTTTAGGCTCTGACTCCCAGTTCTGTGTTTTTCTTCCATAACCTGATTATTTTTCAGCAACAAACTTTATAAAGAGGGAAAACTATTCATACACATGTACAATGTAAAAGTTATAACATACATCAAAAACATTTGAATCATCTTTTTTGATCGCTGTCAGCTCTCTGCGAGGTTGAAATATTTTTATGTTAGTTGGATATGTATGTATGTGTAACTATACATGTAGATATGTAAAAAGAGAGACAAAGTGAGAAGCAATGCAAAAGAAATATGTAGAGAGACGGAGAGATAAGAAAGACTGTGAGAACCTCAGAGACAGAGTATAGGAGACAAGAAGGTGTAATAGATAGATTAATAAGTGCCAAAGGCAAAGAAAAAGTGGCTGAGAGAGACAAAGGCAGACATACAGACACAGACACCCAGGCACATGCAAGCAGGCAGAAAGAAGGACATAGACAGTGAAACCTTAAATGATTTGCAAGGTCAAAGAGCCACTACTTGTCAGAGTTGCCCCCAAAAAGCCAGTACTGAAATCCAACCCCAGCCCCACCGCCTGCACCCCCATCCTTCCACAAACCATAAGGAAGGCCCCAAACCATTACAAGCAGAGGAGAATTAAAATACAGTACAATTCTTTAATTTTATTTTGGGTTGCTGTTCTTGTTTTGGGCTCCCATCCCAACTCCCAGCCTCACCTCAGAACAGTATGATTAGAATGGAATGAATGGAGTATTCTTAATAGAATCAAAGTAATAACTATTGTCTAAATAGTTGAAAGAGTCACTTTTTAAACCATTAGCCAAGTCCTGCCCTGGGAAATAAAACATAAAGAGAACATATCTTTTTCCTGTCATTAGGGATTTAATGACTTTTAAAACATGGGGTTCTTAACCCGAGATTCATGGAAGCATGTGACTGTGTCCGTAAACCCCTTGGTATTGTATGTGAAATTTAGAGCATGAGTGCATTTTTCCAGAAAGATTGTCGGAGGTCTCTGAATCACGAATATCAGGCCACTGCTTTATAATGTAAATTTGTGAAAGGACTAATGGCAATACATAAAATTTTTGGTACATCAAAAATTAACTACCTGAATAATTTGGACAAAATTAATAGCTCAATTTAGAAAACCAATGATAATCAATTATCAGTGCTCCCATACCATAAACACTTGTTTTGAATACAAAATATTTTCCCTTTCTTTTTACTCCAGTCACTTTTAGCTTGCAACTCTACTTATGAAGAGGATGTAAGAAGGTGAATTTCATTTTAAAATTTATAAAATAGTCCAGTTTATAACTAGCTTAATTAATGTCTGGGATGATTTGGTCATAACACCAAATTGGTACACTTTTTTTAAAAAAGCAAATCCTATATAAAATCATATTGTATTTAATTCAAGTCTATTCTTAATGAGGTAATCTATTCACCAACATTGGAATATACTATGTTTTGAAGCTAGACCAGAGGAAATCATCTCATATGTTTATTGAGTTTTTTGCATGCAAATTAAAGTAGAATTATAAAAAGAATTCTCCTGTACTGTCAAAATACAACACTAGCAGGCCCATGGGACCATGTCAAAGAATTAGAAAACCATCACTGCGGTAGCTAGTTTCCAAAATGGCCTCCAATGAGCCACACTCCTCAGATATTTTTTAGTCCCTCCCACAGTGTGTCTGAGTCAGACCCTGTTATTCCCTTTCTCCAGTAGAATTCAGCAGACGATACACTGAACCAGTTCCAAACTTTAAGTTCTAACAGCTTCACCTTTTCTGCTTCCTGGGGCCTGATCTTTAATATGAAGAAGTCTGCCCACCCTGCTGCAGAGGCCACACGGAGAGGCCACACGGAGAGGCCACACGGAGAGGTTACACAGAGAGAAAAGGCCCTGAGACTATGCAAGAGAGGCCCAGCTGTTCTGTGTCCCAGCTGAGCTCAGCCTTCCAGCTGTCCATCAAGGTCCCTGGCATTTGGGTGACCACATGGGACATTCCAACACATAAATCCTGTCATGGCTGCAGCCCCAGCCAATGCCATCTTGAGGAATGGCTCATGTGCACCTAGTCAAGGCAGATAATCATGAGAAATTATGAAATGTTATTGTTTTAAGCTACTGAGTGTTGGGGTCTTTTGTTTGTTAAGCAGCAATAGATAACCAGAATTGAAGCCAAGGGTAAAATGGCATGAATAGTGAGTTTCCAGGAGGAAATTTAGATGATAAAATGTTAGTAACTGAAGCTTATCCCTGTGGAGCATGGAAGAAAAACATTTATTAAATGCCAACTAATTTGCCCATCACTTATCTCATTAAACCTCAACGTTACACTGTCAAGGAGCCTGAGTACCATTATTGCCCAGTGTCACACAGCCAGGAAATGGAAGAGCCAGAGTTAGACGACAGGTTTGATTTCACAGCCTAGATGTGCTCATCCCATTATATTGGAGACTATGCAGAGGGAAGAAGGGAAGGAGAGAGACCGACATACAGAGAAAGGCTTGACATTTAATTATTTGTGATGAAAACCTTTCTTAAGCATACCTACACTTCAAAAAAATAGAATAGATGCAGTATTTTCTAATCTGTTTTAATGACTAATCATCATTATTATTGAATCGATACTGTAATGTGCTATAATATAGTGATACACTCAGGGACCTACAGAGCTTACTAGATTCTATATTCAATGATCCCAAATACTACATATATTAATATTTATAGCACATATATAATATCTAGAACATAATATATACACTATACACATACATATATAGGCATATTTATTTTTAATTCCTTTTTCTGATTTTTAAAAATTATACTTTAAGTTCTGCGATACATATGCAGAACGTGCAGGTTTTGTTACATAGGTAAACACGTGCCAGGTGGTTTGCTGCACTAATCAGTTTGTCATCTACATTAGGTATTTCTCCTAATGCTCTCCCTCCCCTAGCCCCCAAACCCCAACAGGCCCCAGGGTAAGATGTTCCCCTCCCTGTGTCCATGTGTTCTCATTGTTCAACTTACACTTATGAGTGAGAACATCGGTGTTTGGTTTTCTGCCTTTTTCTGATTTTTATATATTTTTGTTTCCCCCTTGCTGTTAGGCTGTGTCCTACCTCTAAGGAGGCATGGAAAGCTGAACCACCAAGCTTATGTGATCTTTGTGAAAACAGAAGATTGCTTCTGAGTGAGAGACTACAGGGCTTTCCTATGAACAAAGTTCATGAGATTTAGAACATGTGCCTGGTAACATAAAATTTCATGTTTGAGGTAGCTAACACTGCCAGAGAGGTAAATTCTAAATGAGAAAGTTGTTGTATAGTTACTGAATTCCCTTCAGTATTGTGACTTTGTATAGGAGCTAAAGAAATAGTTTCTGTGTTGAGGACAGCCTGATGATTTTCGAATTGGGCTCAATGAGGACCCAGGGCGCCGCACAAACACAACAAAAAATGTTGGAGAGATACTGCAGTTAAGTAACTGCACATACTAAAGACTTCAAATTGTCCTTTCATTGCTTTTGTACATATTATAATCTGGGGTTCTGAGTTTTGACTCAGTTTGCAAGTAAAAAGTTCTACTGATAGGCCGGGCACAGTGGCTCATGCCTGTAATCCCAGCCCTTTGGGAGGCCGAGGTGGGTGGGTCATGAGATCAGGAGATCGACACCATCCTAACACGGTGAAACCCTGTCTCTAGAAAAAATACAAAAAATTAGCCAGACGTGGTAGCACACACCTGTAGTCCCAGCTACTCAGGAGGTTGAGGCAGGAGAATTGCTTGAATCTAGGAGGCAGAGGTTGCAATGAGCTGAGATCAAGCCACTGCACTCCAGCCTAAGTGACACAGTGAGACTTTGTCTCAAAAAACAAAACACAACAAAACAAAGTTCAACTGTTCAAATACTTCTGAAAATCAGTAATTCAGAAAATGCACTGTAGCTGAGGAGAAGTTACAGAGCTGTGAGATTGTCTGGCAAAGCTACCTTAAATATTTTGCTAAATTTTATGTTCTATATGCAATAAGAAACGTAATGCTTTAAAAAATGAGAGCTAACCTTTACTAAAGCAAATTCATATTGTTGATACTCTGCTGGTGGCCACTGTTTGACTCAAATAGCTACAATATTGGCAGGGCCTCTAAACTCAGTTCATTCTGTTCAGGAGATAAAAGACTTTTGAAAGCAGGCCATTACATCGTGGGCAAACGTATTTATGTTGTACAACACTGTACCATGTTATTGTTAGCACCAAGGCATTCAGCAGGCTAGGGTTGCCCAAGAAGTTTCTAAATGCCAATTTTAAAGGACATAATTTAAGCAAAGCTTATACCTAGTAATAATCGCTTCTTTCAAAGTGAACTTAGGATATTCGTTGATCAAAATGTGTACAGCTATCTTAAGGACATCTGCAATTACTGTTGTCATACCTCCAGTTAGGAAGTTCAAATACTTAAAACTTTGTTAATAACTACTTGGATATGTTTGAATGAAGGTCACCTGCCCCTCTTTTTGCAGCTCATATAGAGCCTTTTGTACACATAGCTCAGGGTCCTTTACAAAGAACACTAATCAAGAACAAAATAACATTGTAGCAAATAATCTTGTCACAAATTCCATTACACTGTAAAAGCTAAATAAAAAATAACAGCTTTTCTGTCTGTATTTAAAAATTTAGATTACTTAGTGTCAGGCAATTCACATAAGAGAATTCCAAAAGAGAGGAAGATGACAGGACTATATCCATTAACCAACACACACACACACACACACACACACATACACACACACACACTTTCACTAAATAAAAATGTTAATAATGAATCTAGAAAATTAGTACTTTACTTAGGGATAGGATTTTTCTACATAGTTTTAATATATCTTACCAAAAAATCAGATACATTGATGACTCTGAAGATACTCATGAACAAATACATTCACCCAAATTTAGGCAATGATAGAGTATTTCTCATTTAAACATTTATACAGTCTAAATTTTTGCTTAGGTTAACCAGCATATGTTCTACTAAAGAAGTTTACGTAGTTTTTCTTGTTTAAGAAGAAAAGTGTGAATGATTCCCACTCCTATCTGTTGGGCTTCACAAATACACTTTGAACTTCCATAATCTTATAATCTGTAAGTTCTCTAAAATGTCTGCATTTGCTAACTAATTTCCCCTGGTTTTCCTCCAAAAAAACAAACAAACCAAAAACAAAAACAAAAACAAAAAACAAACAAACAAAAAAAACCCCACCAAACAAACCCTCATTTCTAATCATCATTCCTGATTTTTAGGTAAAACAGCAACAACAACCAGAAGTTGTCACTTAGTGCATGCAGGAAATGACCAAGTGCTATAGTGTGAGGAATACTGTTTACTCCCATTCTTTCACTCATTCAACATACTTAAAGTTTGCCTAACACATGCAGGACAGTGAAACAGTGACTAACAGAGAAGATTTGGAGGCAGACTTCCAGAGTTTGAATTTTAGTCCTACTACTTACTAATCATATGATCTCTGGTATTACAATTCACCTCTCTGGACCTCAGTTTTTTCCATCTGTAAAGTAGTACCTACCTCATAGGATTATTGTGAAGATTAAATGAGCTCATCCATGTAATGTGCTTCAAATAATGACTGGCATATAATAGGGACTCAATAAATATCAACTCTTTCTATCATAGTCTAGGCCCTGTGTTAGGTACTAGGAATGCAATGGTAAATAAGAATAGGCACATGCTCCACCCATGCTACACATTCACTGTAGTTCTTGAGTTTATGCACTATACACATTTTATATTAAAATATAAGCTTCCCATCAGACAATGAAAAGACCTTAAAAATGGGGAAATTTTTGAAAAAAAAAAAGTATTTTGGATAACAAATTGAAGGCAATATTTTGCTCTGTTTAAAGTTTAATATATTGCTGCTTCTGTTAAGGGGAAAGTTATGTGATAATAACATTATCAATTTTCTCCAGAACCCAATTATGGTTTCAGTTTCTTTTGTGATTTATTGATTACTTTAAGACATTAGTATTAATATTTTAAAGTACCATTGCTAATGTTTTATATCCGAAAGTTTTCTATTTTAAGCATACAATTTTAAAATATTTATGTGATCTTAATCTATTCAGGGTAACCCCATCCCCTCACCGATGACTCTCTATCTATACGATGGAAGTCAGTGCAAACAACAACAAGAATAAAGGATTTTGTGCAACAGAAATTTATTTTATAGGACTTTTAAAGAAAAAAAAACCGTTTAATTTTAGGTACAGTTTTAGAGACACTTTAAATTTTTTTTCTTTATTTCAAAAATAACAGAAAAGCAATAGGAATTTTTTAAAGATCTATGCCCAGAGTCATCTAAGTAATCCCTGGTTCTGGACTTAAGTTTGCATGAATGTTTTGCTACACTGGAGCAAAGTGCTAATGTGACTATAAGGATAATTTGAAAACTAGAGTAGCCAGGCCTCATTTTGAAGAAGTGAGAATCTGGCTTGCCCTATGAATGAATAATCTCCAGGATTTGAAGGGAGATGGAAAATAAGAGCTTCCCCATATAATTTTATTAACTGTTAGTTTTATTTCCCCCCTTTCTATCACTGATTTCATTCCATTTCTCGAACTATCATGGAGTTTGCGTTACTGAATCTTGGAGAGATTGCTGTGCAATATTTAATATACTACATAATTATTTGTATTTGAAAGAAGACATTTTGGAATGATCAAAAGTGCTTGTTAAATTATAATTGTTTATAGGCAAGAACCTCAGTTATTCGGCTTTAATTTTGATACAGGACTTGGCACCAACTAAGTGCTTAAGAAAAGATGCATTATTGATGAAGATGTTGACATACTAATCAGGTTTTCACACATTTTCAAGACCATCAATGCTGGACCCTAGATCTATTTGTGTAGGGTAGTTGGAACTCTGATCCACTTTCATTCCTGGTATTATTCATTGGAGTATAACTCAGTGTTATATTTAACTTGTAAGCACCAATAAGATCAGGATGAAATGGATTGGAATGGTTCTGTAAAGACGAAGGGGAGAAGCAAGGAAATAAACATCCATTCTGTGCTAGACTCTAAGCTGAGTTATTTTTCATAGGCCAGATTTAAAAATAACTAAAATAATAGAATTGGATTCTCTATAACACAAAGAAAGGATAATACTTGAGGTGAAGGATACCTCATTTACCCATGTATGCTTGTATCAAAATATCTCATGTATAACATAAATATATATACCTATTTTGTACCCACAGAAATTAAAAAGTAAAAAAAAGTTTCAAACGTGAAAAAAGAGCAAAATGGGGACATTTATTCACAAAGAAGGAGCATGCCAGTAGGAGACTGACAAACTACAGAGGGCACTTCAGCCCGGGATGGGAAGTTGAAGCAAAGTCCTTTAATGTAAACCTACCACCTTTTATTGTAAGACTTTAAGCTATAACATTCCCTGTGTTAAAAATGTGTGTTTGTGTGTATGCATGCATACATGTGTACATACTCAAGGGACGTTTTATTCTATTTTAAGAAATGGTTTTCAAGCTAGTAAATAAATACAGTATTTCGGGCCACGACCTTCTTTCAAGTTGAAGTAGCCAACACTTGACAAACCGTATGACTTTTGGAAGCAGTTCATACCCTAAATAGTTCCTCAACATTCATTTTACAAACCTCATATACATTAAGCACCTATCTTTGCCAGGTGTCAGAGTTACCGAGAACAATTTCATAACTTCAAGGACCTCAGAATCCAATGGGACAAGATCACAAATACTAATGATGTGTTATGACTCTTAAGGTTTAACAACTGTACAGCCCATGATAGGTTTTCAGTTGACACTGGAAACAGCAATCTACACAGTTCAGAAACTTCACATATACCACAGCCCTTTCATGTTCCCAGCCCCACCATCAAATTCTACCAGCAGCTTTTGTCACTAATCATACCCTCTTCTGTAAAGATAATCACATTTTTATAATTCATGAGTGACTAATCAGTTTTCATACATCATATTGGAAAATCATGTTATATTCCAGACTCCTGAGGCTGATGCTATCTCTGTCCCACATATATCTTAGTTTCTAAGAGAAAAATATGTGGTTTAAGCTCTGATGATTATAAAGCCTAGTATATGGAACATTCACTACACTACATACATAAACACACACACACACACACACACACACACACAGAGACAGAGAGAGAGAGAGAGAGAGAAGGGGGGGAGAGAGAGAGAGAGAGAGCGCTCTACATTTGCAAAGATAAGTCCTTCTCTAAACACTCCATGCAGAAAAGACATTTCAGTTCCTGCCAATATTCTGGAGGTACTTACAGCATAAGTGGACTGAGCTAGGGAGTCTTTCATTGCTTCTTCAACACCTTTTGTAACAACTATTTTAGCAATGTCAAGTTAGAGCAAGGTTAAGAACACTATTTTGAATTAAACGACTGAGATTAGGAATAAGTAGGTTTCCTTTTACAAATAATCAAATACATAACTAGCGTTAACAACCAAATATAATATCTCCCCAAGACTCTTAAGGTTTAAAATAAATGAATCTTTAAGATCATTACTTAGCTAATGAATACTAACCCCTAGTTGCTGACTCTTACTCTTAGAGACATCTAGAGATAATTTTGGAGCTGCAGACATTTTTCCTGGATGCCAATGAATGATAATCTTATACTGTTTATTGGGTATCAAGAATTCTAAATAGTTCTAATAGTTCTAATCAAGAGTTCTAAATTTAAGGGAGGCATTGCGACATGTCACTCTAAATTGAGTGAGATTAGAAATGAAACTTTTATGGTCATAATGAAAGAGTGAGAAAAATAGGCAGGTATCCTATAAGAGCATAAAACTTGAACGGCTGAAATTGTGCTCAGAACGTCTAGGTTCTGGAACTAATTCAGCTCCTCAGTTGAGCTGACCAAGGCAGGTCCCACTCCTGGAGGGGCTCATCAAACCAAATTTCTGTTGTATGCCATGCCTGAGAAGATGAGATTGCCTCCACCTCCCCAATCAGAAAAACTGGGACACTAGATATGGCATAAAAGCTTGGGTTAGAAATCTACTGAGGAGTCAGAAGCTAAGCTACTAAATGATTTAAATTGCTTCTAACGGACATTATTTTCCTCTGTTTCATCAATAAGGAAGCAGGCACAGGCGCCTCTGTACTATTTCAGAGGGTGGGAATGCTTTCTGGAGTTAGATTGTCAAGAGCTGCTTTTTAAAATAGCAATACTCTTATCAGAGTAAAACTTGCCTGCTGAGTCAAAAGGAAACTTGGCTTCATCTACCTTTAGAGCCCAGGAAAAATTTTAAATGTAAAGATGCCTGGCATGTTTCCAGCTGTTGGCTACTACAGATACTGTTAAATATCCACTCTTTATTGTTCTGAATGTACATGGAAAACAGATATATACTGTAAATGGAAAACAGAAAGAAGGCCTTCTTTATAAGGCCAACAGACTGAAAGCAAACAATAAGAAACCTGTATTTTTCTTTTGTCCTGTGAAGAATCTGACGTTACTGTAGACTCTCCTCCAAGAGAAAAAAAAAAAAAAAAAGAAGTAGCTGCCAAGGTCTATCTCATTCCTTATGTTAATGAAGGGAAGGACCAAAAAGAAATAATATTTCCAATAAGGACACTGAATCTAGTACTAATTTGATGTCAAGAATTTTATTCAGTTCAATTTGAAGCCACCATAGAACTTTGTTTTAGGAAGCCTCCTCACTCTCAGTAAATTCAATTAGTAGGTATGATACAATAGGTTCTCTAATGGTACATGACTAGCTTGAAAACCTACGCATTAATAAATTCCAGTGAAAAAATTTGGCATACATACAATGCATAGAATGTGTCAGAAGAGGCATATCCTCACATAATATTGGGGTGTGTCAAACATCAGAATGTCAGAGGGAGAGTGTGTGTGTGTGTGTGTATGCACATGAGTATGTTTGGATAGGGTTTTCCCCAAGTTGTCTGAGTGAAGCTGAAAATTCAAGAGGAATTCTATAGAAGACTCATGTAATTAAAAGAAGCCTAAATGTAATCAGCAACGAGTTATTTCACTTGGCCAGAGTGTGGTAGGAGGGAGGCAGGATTCCTCATTACACATTTTAGTAGGTTATGCCAAATAGTGTAGAATATAGAAGGAATTATTCATACTTCAATAAAAAAGATTTTGCAAATCTGTAATAGATGGTATAGTACACAATGTATTCAATTCGAGATTCTGAAAATTTTAGATATATATGGTAATTTTGTGATTTGGAAGCTTAAGAATGAAGTGCAAATTGTAGTTAGAGCTCACTTTCCCAGGTTTAATATAAACTTACAAGCTGGGAGCAATGTAACAATACTATTTGCCTATTTCAGGGTTTTCCAGAAAGGCAGGCAACTAGGTAGAAGCTACTAAAGGGAAAGAAGGAAGAAAAACTAGAAAACCATCAGCATTAGTACTATTTCATTCTTTTAATAAAAATGATGCCACAACTCTGTTTTTTGGGAGGAATAAGTTGTCTGCAGAATAGATATTACTGGGGTAGTTTTAGGGAGAACATGGCTAGTAATAGGCAAGTCATTCCTCAAAAAGTAGAGAAACTCTTTAGACATCTCACAGGCCTGTGTGTGGGATGTCCACCTCTGTATAGAGGAATTGAGTGCTGGGACCCAGGCTGTGGCAACCCAACACATCTGGCCTCTGGGCAACATGGGCAAATCTGGCTGATAACATCTGGTTATCAGTGGATCTTCTTAAGAAATAACTCTCTCTCTCCTCTCTCTTTCTCTCTCTCTCTCTGTCTCTCTCTCTCTGTCTTAGTCTGTTTGTGTTGTTATAAAGGAATACCTGAGATTAGGCCATTCGTTTGTAAAGAAAAAGGTTTATTTGACTCACAATTCTGCCAGTTGTACAGAAAGCATGTCACCAGCATCTGCTCCTACTGAGGGCATCAGGCTGCTTCCACTCATGGTGAGAGGCAAAGGGGAGCAGGCATGTGACATGGCAAGAAAGAGAGGGAGCAAGAGACAGCAAAGGAGGTGCCAGGCTCTTTTCAACAAGCAGTTCTCATGGGAACTAAGAGTGCGAACTCACTGTCTCCAGCAAGAATGACACCAAGCCATTCAGGAGGGATCCGCCTGCACAATCCAAACACCTTTCACTAGGCTTTACCTCCAACATTGGGGATCCAATTTCAACATGAGATTAGGCAGGGCCAAACAAACCATATCCAAATCATAGTGCTTGTCCTCAGATACCATCAGTGAGAAGAGAATGAAGCAACACTTACTAGGAGTATCAGTTCTTTCACCCCTAAATTCCATTATGCTGTGAGTGTTCTTGAACCTTCATCCGACAACTCCTTGTGTCTCACGTAATGGTTTCACAGCCAGAAAGGAGTCAGAACAGCCACGTCATCTATACCCACAAAGGAATCTTGCTCTGTTCATCTAACCTTCGAAGTTCATAAATTTCTTCTTTTCTTACTAAATGCTCAGATATTCTACAGTAATTACAAAAAAAAAATCTAAAAAAAGAAAGAATGATAAATAAGTTCAGAAGATTTACTTAAAAGCCCAAGTTAATTTGTGTCTTTGACAACAAATTGAGAAACAAGATGATGAAAATCACAATAGTGCAAACCAAGAAGAAATATTTTCTGGAAGAACCTCTGGAAGAAATTTGAAAGGCACACTGTTCTATTATAATTGCTACTATTTGTTTAATAATTGAGATGAGCTAATATATTACTCTCAATTGCCAACCTAAACTACTAGGAAATTCTGTCCTCAGGAATACCAAATGCATTCTTTAAATGAATTACCAAGTGCAATTCCATGTGTAAAATCAAACCAGATATTCTTCTGAAGGTGTGATTCAGATACTCATGGGCAGATGTATCCAGATGATCCCTAGATATTGAATGAAACCCTAAGTACCATCAAATGAAACACCATTTTTGGGGGTTAGTCCCAGAGAAGCATGTCAAGTGGTCTGAAATATTTTGGTCAATTTATGAAGGGATAGACATCAACCGGCTTCTAAAAAGTGAAAGCAATAGGCTAACTTTTAAAAAAGTATTTCTTACCAGGGTAATTAGATTATGATTATTTGTTGGGAAACACAAATCAGACGCAACTTTTTTCTTCTTCCCCTGAAGTAGTAGAGATTGTCACCAAAACAAGTGGCATGTGCATAGTACTAAAACTCAAATTTTAGTCATGTTATCAAAGCACCAAGATGTAAAATAAGCTTCAGGACTCATAAATGCAATTGTTGATATACCAACGAGCAAGAAAATTATCAATAAAGCAGGCAACATATGTAATATATTTTTAAAAAGAATTAAGAGGACGGGTGTGGTTTATGCCTATAATCCCAGCACTTTGGAAGGCTGAGTCCAGCGGATCACTTGAGGCCAGGAGTTCGAGACCAGCCTAGCCAACATGGCGAAACCTCATCTCTACTGAAATACAAAAGTTAGCTGGGCATGGTGGCACAAGCCTGTAATCTCAGCCACCTGGGTGGTTGAGGCATGAGAAGAGCTTGAACCCAGGAGACAGAGGCTGCAGTTTTACAAGACTGCGCCACTGCACTCCAGCCTGGGTGACAGAGCAAGACTCTATCTCAAAAAAATAAAAAAATAAAAAATAAAAATAAAAAGTTAGGGAAAAAATGACTTGTCACAATTCTGATCTTATTGAATAAAAGGAATCAACTCCCTCTTAATAGATTTGTTCTTTGGGGGCCTCTGCATAGCCTAAATATTTCCGTAGTGCTCTATTATTCTGCAAACTTTCATAATAATATTCAATGCTGCATAATGTAATTTAGATGTTAAAGAATTGATGCACCTAGTAAGAGCTGCTTTACTTCCTTCTCATTGATGTATCTGATCTAATAGGTGGAGAAATGTGCTGAATTGTCACAGCATACATTTCAGTGAGAAAAAAAATCACTACAGCATAGAAATATGTATGGAAGTGCTGACAACATATCAATTAATAATACCTGCAACATACAAAGAGAAAATAAGAGAAAATATTCTATCTTTTACAATTTGAGAAAGCCAAGTCACGACTTAATTTCGTACAACCTCCATGTTGCAATACAGCAAATAATTCCACCTCTGGTGGACTATTCAGACTTGATTGAGATTCTGCTAATAGCCCAAGACTGAAAAAGAGCAACAAGCAAAACTGTGTGTATGGTGTGGCACTATCTATGTGAATCAGGAAGGTGGGAGAAGACATTTACATATATGTTTGTGTATATAAAGAATCTTATTAAACAGCACTGTCCACAGGTAATGTGAGAGCAATACTATGAGGCAGGAAAATATATAGATTTTTTTTAAAAAACTATTGTTTTATATTAACCACTTTAAAATGATTTTTTTTTTTTTTTTTTGAGATAGGGTCTCACTCTCACTCAGGATGGAGTGCAGTGACGTGCTGTTGGCTCACTGCAACCTCTGTCTACTGGGTTCAAGCGATTCTTCCACCTCAGCCTCCCCAGTAGCTGGAACTACAGGCATGCAGTACCACACCTAATTTTATTTTTTTAGATGGAGTTTCACTCTTATCACCCAGGTTGGAGTACAATGGTGTGATCTCTGCTCACTGCAACCACTGCCTCCCAGGTTCAAGTGATTCTCCTGCCTCAGCCTCCCAAGTAGCTGGGATTACAGACTCCCACCACGTTGCCTGGTTAATTTTTGTAGTTTTAGTAAAGATGTCATTTCACCATTGATAAGGTTTGGGTGTGTCCCCACCCAAATGTCAACTTGAATTGTATCTTCCAGAATTCCCATGTGTTGTGGGAGGGACCCGGGGGAGGTAATGAATCACGGGGCCGATCTTTCCCATGCTATTCTCGTGTTAGTGAATAAGTCTCACGAGATCTGATGGGTTTATCAGAGGTTTCTGCTTTTGCTTCTTCCTCATTTTTCTCTTGCTGCCACCATGTAAGAAGTGCCTTTCACCTCCTGCCATGATTCTGAGGCCTCCCCAGCCATGTGGAACTGTAAGTCCAACTAAACCTCTTTTTCTTCCCAGTCTTGGGTATGTCTTTATCAGCAGCATGAAAACAGACTAATACAGTAAATTGGTACCAGTAGAGTGAGACATTGCTAAAAAGATACCTGAAAATGTGGAAGTGACTTTGGAACTGGGTAACAGGCAGAGGCTGGAAGAGTTTGGAACGCTTAGAAGACAGGAAAATGTGGGAAACTTTGGAACTTCCTAGGGACTTGTTGAATGGCTTTGCCCAAAATGGTGATATCAATATTGACAATAAGGTCCAGGCTGAGGTGGTCTCAGATGGAGATGAGGAACTTTTTGGGAACTGGAGTAAAGGTGACTCTTGTTATGTTTTAGCAAAGAGACTGGTGGCATTTTGGGCCTGCCCTAGAGATTTGTGGAACTTTGAACTCAAGAGAGATGATTTAGGGTATCTGGTGGAAGAAATTACTAAGGAGCAAAGCATTCACAAGGAGACTTGTGTGCTGTTAAAAGCATTCCATTTTAAAAGGGAAACAGCGTAAAAGTTCAGAAAATGTGCAGCCTGGCAATGCAGCAGAAAAGAAAAACTCATTCTTTGAGGAGAAATTCAAGCCAGCTGCAGATATTTGCATAAGTAGCGAGGAGCATAATGTTAATTCCCAAGGCCATGGGGGAAATGTCTCCAGGCCATGTCAGAGACCTTCAGAGGAGCCATTCCCATCACAGGCCCAGAGGCCCAAGAGGAAAAGGTGGTTCTGTGGGCTGGGTCCAGGGTCCCAGTGCTATGTGCAGCCTAGGGACTTGGTGCCTGCCCTGTGTCCCAGCTGCTCCAGTCAGGGGTGGAATGATATAATGTTTGGCTGTGTCCCCACACAAATCTCAACTTGAATTTTATCTCCCAGAATTCCCCCATGTTGTGAGAGGGACCCAGGGGGAGGTAATTGAGTCATGGGGGCTGGTCTTTGCTGTGCTTTTCTCGTGATAGTGAATTAAGTCTCATGAGATTCGATGGATTTGTCAGGGGTTTCTGCTTTCGCTTCTTCCTCATTTTTCTCTTGCTGCCACCACATAAGAAGTGCCTTTTGCCTCCTGCCATGATTCTGAGGGCTCCCCAGCCATGCAGAACTGTAAGTCCAATTAAACCTGTTTTTCTTCCCAGTCTCGGGTATGTCTTTATCAGCAGCTTGAAAATGAACTAATACAACCATGTTGGCCAGGCTGGTCACTGGCTAATTTTTTTTGTATTTTTTGGTAGAGACAGGGTTTCACCATGTTGGCCAGCTTGGTCTCAAACTCCTGACCTCAGGTGATCTGCCTACCTTGGCCTCCCAAAGTGCTGGGATTACAGGCATGATCGACCATACCTGGTCTAAAAAATACTGCGTTGTTGTTGTTGTTGTTTGCTTGTTTGTTTTTGAAGACTAAGTACATTGTTGAAGAGTAACTTGGCAAGTTCTGGAAGAATCATTCTGAATTGTAGAAGTCAGGTTGTTTTTTGTTTGTTTGTTTGTTTGTTTTTTGAGATGGAGTTTTGCTCTTGTTGCTCAGGCTGGAGTGCAATGGCTCTCAGCTCATCACAACCTCCGCCTCCCGGGTTCAAGCGATTCTCCTGCCTCAGCCTCCCCAGTAGCTGGGATTACAGGCCTGTGCCACCACGCCTGGCTAATTTTGTATTTTTAGTAGAGACGGGGTTTCTCCATGTTGATCAGGCTGGTCTCAAACTCCCAACCTCAGGTGATCCGCAGTTTTTTTAAAAAGGATAGTCTGCCAGGCACGGTGGCTCACATCTGTAATCCCAGCACTTTGGGAGGTTGAGATGGGCAGATAATCTGAGGTCGGGAATTTGAGACCAGCCTGACCAACATGGAGAAATCCTGTCTCTACTAAAAATACAAAATTAGTCAGGTGTAGTGGCGCATGCCTGTAATTCCAGCTACTTGGGAGGCTGAGGCAAGAGAATCGCTTGAACCCGGGAGGAGGAGGTTGCAGTGAGCTAAGATCCTGCCATTGCACTCCAGCCTGAGAAACAAGAGCGAAACTCCATTTCCCAAAAAAAAAAAAAAAAAAAGAAATTAGAAAAAAAAAGATAGTTTACTCTTTGGCTAGTACACAAAATGATGACTTATGAGTTTTAACAAAGATAGTTTAAAGACTAAACACAACTTGGTGAATCCCAGTACTACTATTGATTAGTTTTCTGTTCTTGGGCAATTAGCGGCTCTACACTCATCCTTAAAATGGGTGTAATTGTAGGTATGTGTGTGTTTATGGTAGGGGATAGGCTGGAGGCTGGGTGTGATCAAGACTGAGGATGTAGGGGAGGCAAGCAGGTCTTATAAAGGAATGGATGCCCAGGAGTCTGTATTAAGTAGACTTCAAAACCTGATAAGATTTTGAAGATGGCAAGTCCTCCCATTCCCTTTTAAAAAGTAAAAAAATGGCCGGGTGCGGCGGCTCACGCCTGTAATCCCAGCACTCTGGGAGGGCTACGCGGGTGGATCACGAGGTCAGGAGATCGAGACCATCCTGGCTAACATGGTGAAATCCCGTCTCTACTAAAAATACAAAAAATTATCCAGGCGTGGTGGTGGCGCCTGTAGTCCCAGCTACTCGGGAGGCTGAGGCAGGAGAATGGTGTGAACCCGGGAAGCGGAGCTTGCAGTGGGCTGAGATCGTGCCCCTGCACTCCAGCCTGGGAGAAGGAAAAAAAACAATGACAGTTGAAGATCGTTCTGTTGTTAATCGTTCCTTTCTTTACAGTGTCTCCTTCAGCTGGCTTCCAAAGCTGCTTCATCTATGATCCTCTTCTTCATTTATACAGATGCTGTGTACATTTCCAAGGACTTATATATCTGAAAAGTTATCTAAGATGCTTATTGTTTATTAAATTCTAGTATATATATTTTATGGTTTACTTAAAATTTTACTGATACAAAGCTCTAGACAGCCAGCCATTAGCTCTTTCCCCGTCTATTTATGAATCATAGGTATTTTTCCAAAACAGTCTGAATTCGACTGATTTTATTTATATGGGCAGCCAGTAGTAAAACATCATTTCTTTTCCTGTTCTCCTACATTTAAACCAGCTCTAAATCTACTCTAGGCCAGAAATTCAACTCAGGTTCATGAAACAGTGCTGCGCTAGCAAAAGTCTACTAAACTTATCTTTAATCTTCAGGAAAATTTAACTGTTACTCCAGGTTTAAAAAGTAAGCTATGTGAGTCAACACTCTAGCCACAAAAATGCAACAAGCAACAGATTTTGTTCAGATGAATTTGCTATTTCGTAGTTAGTTCAACAAACCAATAATGTGGGTTCTAACATTGTGTCACACCAGTACTATGGTCTGTTGATATTTACATGAAGATACCCTGGAAGTAAATTGTAAACAACTTCCCAATCTAAGCTGACTATCTCCTGTGTGGAAACTGTTTCCCCAATGGGCTGGCGAAATGAACTGTAGTTTTGTATAGTAATTCAGAAGATAATTGATTATTTGCCAAGAGTCTGTTTGTGAGTTGCCACTTATTATTATTTTTTATCCACTCCAGGGACACATTTTCAATTTCACAGTCTTTTGCACATTGTGGACAGTGCTGTTTAATTTCTTAAACAGGAAAGTGCACATTCTCTTTCTTTGTAGTTAGACCAGTGGCTCTCAAAGAGCAGGCAGGGACTATATATCCAGGGAGTAAATGCCTAGGCTCACATTTGCATGCTCACTCCATCCATAGCCTTGCGGCTTAAGAGGGAATTAAGGAAGAGCCATTCTTCACGTTAAGAAAGGACACCTTTGTGTCTCACAATCTTAGATGTTCTGAGGTATAGTAAACATTCTTGAAGATACTACTCTTTAATTGTTTATGGATTATTTCTCTCTATTTTACTGTTAAAACACGAGTTTCTAGCAGAGTTAGGGAAAATTTTGTCAGGAAACAGTTGTTTTCCTCCTACAGACTAACATTCCTGCAGGCAATGCAGCAAATTAACCAATATAAATGTTTCCTTCAAAACACAGAAATCTTTTATCTATTTAGGAACAGATCACACAATATAACATGCTGAACTATTTCTATTAAGCCCAAAGATGACAAAAAATTGAAAAGAATAAATCCATTATAAAGAATTCATATCTGCTGCTTTGTGAGCAATCTATAATACACCGTATTGTGCAAACTATAGGAGATGATGACCTAACAATACAGAATGTAGAGAGGGCTTTTGACAACAGAAAATCATAAGAGAGAGTATCATTTAATGGAGAGTGAAAAAAAATGATCCTGGATTCTTTTTCCCCCTTTATTTGTTGTATCACTTTGTAAAACCTCTCTATGCCTTGCTCTCTTCATCAGAAAAATGAGACCTATGGTTTTATTTTTATAAAGTGCTTTAGGATTTAGGAGAACCCAGAATGTATTATATGATGAAAGCCACCATGGTGCATGTCACATGACTATGGCAGAAAAGGAACCAAAAGCAAAACATGAATCAGCAATGAACACTCATTTTGTTTGTTTAAAACCCCAGGATGTGCAAATATATGTCAGAGCTTAAGTTGACCCTCTTCCTTTACAATCACACATTACTGTATTAGGTTCTGGTTTTGAAACCTGAGTTTGGTAGAAAGAATATGGATGCACGAAGGAGTAAAGGACAGGAGTAAGAGGGTTTCTCTCAAGCAAACCCCAAGTCACTAGGGGTGTCATCAAGAGCTTCACTAACAATCCCCTAAAGGACCAGAGACAGAGGGCATTAGCCTTGCCGCTTCGCCTTCCTCAAGCATTCCTTTATTCCCCCAAAGGATTATACATTGACAGGGCAAATCAACAAGGCATGGGCTGTCTCCTCCAACTGTCCAAAGTTACATGGGCTTTTAGAACCACAGGAAAGTCAGAATTGGGAATAATACGGACCATTACATTGAGGGGTAGGTCAAGATGATGTATTAGAAGGTAGGAGTTCTAGGTTCCAATGCTTATTCCAACATTAATTTACTGCATTACTTTCAACAGACCAAACTCTCTGGACCTCTATTTTCTCAACTGACACTGAGGGCAAGGAAGGTAGAGAATTAGTTTAAATGATCTCCTTTTAAGACCTAGAATTCTGTTATTCTTAGAGTACCTGGTTAATGACCCAAAGGAACCCAAGATCCATGTCTTGTGGATAAAAATATCAAGGTAACTTTCTAATCCAACTCTGGTATCAGGATGACAGAAATGAGGACACAAAGACTCAAAGAAGTACCACAATCACACAGCTAGTGGTAAAATCAGAATTTGACTTCAGGGTTTGAACATAAATTTGGATATACCCCAGAGGATTTCCTGTAAATTTTCTGACTTGAGACGTCTAAAACTAAATCCATTAAAAAAAAATGAGACTCAAGCACAATGGCTACATATTTATGTGTGCGTGTATTTATATATGTATAAAAATGTACAACATATAAACAATGTATACTGTATTTATCAAATGAATGCTATTCCCACCTGAGCCTGTTTTCCTTTCTGTGTTCTCTATTTTTGGTGAGTGTCACCCCAGAGGCCTAGTTTCCAGAAATAGAAGGCCTGTTATCAGTCCCTCTCATTCATCCCCACTCTGAACCACTCTGCATTCACACAGACTCACCAATACAACTGATTTCATCTCTGACTTCTTTCCCCATTCTACATTCTTTCTTTATTCCCAACATGTTTGTATCATTTAGGTCTTCATCTATTGCTTCACCTGTTCCCTCCTAACTGGCCTAACTGGTCTCCTTTCTTCTGAATCCCTTTTCCATACTATCCCTCCCCCCCACACAACAACAACAACAACAACAACAACAACAACAAAACTCTTCTAAAATAAAAATGTAAACATATCTTTGACCTGTTTGAAATCTGTCAACATTCATTAGTTTACCCACAGGAGGAAGTCTAAGCTTCCCAATGGGAAAAATTAAACCCCTTCTGTCCAAGGCCTGCATTTCTGGCTCACTCCCTCCATTCCCACTTAACATCTCATGCTTCTGTAAGAACAAATGTTTGCAGTTATTTCTCAACTACTGCATACCACTGTGCCTTGGCATATGCTAGTATCTCAGTCTGGAAGTCCCTATTCCTTTCCCATTGTTTACTTGAAAAATCTTATTTGTCTTTTAAAACCCAAATAATTCATTCCTCCACTGGGTTTCATCCAACTCTACATTCCCCTTAGGGTTAATCATATCCTGTCCTAGGCTGCTTCTGTACTTTGGACAGGCTTCCACTGCTGCATTCTTCACACTGTGCTGTAACTGTTTATTTGTATGCCTTCCTCCCTCACAAGACTCTGAAACCTTGATGGCAGGAACTGCATCTTCATCATCTCTGCATCCCTAGCGCAGAGCCTGGAATATAGAAGGTCCTTGATGTGTGTTCACGTCTTTGAATGAGTAAATAAACAAGCAAACATTCACTCACTCAACCCCTATTTTACTCAACGTCTCACAGAGTTCAAGGAAAGAGAACATCCCCACCCCCAACTCCCCCCTAAAAGAACCCTCCACAATAACAAACAAGAAAAATATCTGATAGGGATATGAGCTGTCTGGATACTTAAATCGTTATAATAGAATGGAGAATGACTGGGTGTCTATAATGGTTCACATTAGCAGAAAAGTCATCCTTCAACTCATGAATGATAAAGACTGTCTCACATTGGGACCCAAACAAATAGTATTTAAAGACACCATGGGGCTAAAGAAAAGCACCTAGGGAGAGCATGTAGATTCAAAAAGAAGGGTCAAGCCCTGGGAGCCATTATAACGTAAAGTTCAAACTGAAGAAGAACCAGTACAGGACACCGAGAA
This sequence comes from Chlorocebus sabaeus, assembly GCF_047675955.1. Lineage (NCBI taxonomy): Eukaryota > Metazoa > Chordata > Mammalia > Primates > Cercopithecidae > Chlorocebus > Chlorocebus sabaeus. The sequence continues at coordinate 50,913,706 of NC_132913.1, forward strand.
GAAAACCAGGAGATTGTGATCAGCCAAACTAAGAGAAGAAGGTATTTGAAGCAGGAGACAGTGGTCAACTTTGCTGGACCCTGGTGGAAGCTCAAGTAAGATAAAATACTTAACGTGCCACATGCAGGACAGTGAGTAGTGAGCTAGATAAACGCTTCAGGAGTTGAGATAGCAATGAAAGCCTGATTTGAATTGAATTCCATCTCTTCATACGAAATCATGAAAGTATATTACATGGTAATAAAACATATTTTTCCCCTCTCTGTCCAGTTAAAACAAAGCTGAAAATAGGTAAAACTTAGAAGAAATTTAGTATACATTTCAGGAAGAATTTCCTAGCAGCATAATTAACAAAAAAGAAATATAGATACTATAAATTCTTATTACATAAAGGAAAGATAGTCATCCTGCTGTATTAATCAATTTGATAACTCCTTTTACTCATCCATATTTTCTCAACTGAAAAAAAGTTGGCCCCCCAAAATATGGAGTGCATTTCTTAAAAATCTACATAACTAATAACAACTAAACAAACACTACTTCAGTGTTTTGTTTTGTTTGAGAAAAGGTCTCACTCAGTCACCCAGGCTGGTGTGCAGTGGCCCAATTACAACTCACTGCAGCCTCCAACCTCTCAGGCTTAAGTGATCTTCCTGGCTCATTCTCCCGACTAGCTGGGACTGCAGGCACATGCCACCATGCCCAGCTAATATTTGTATTTTGTATTTGTAGAGACAGGGTCTCCCTATGTTGCGCAGGCTTACCCCAGCTTTCAGAAACAAATAAGAATATATTTCTATCCTATATACCCTTATATAAAAATAAGAAATATGTGTTGTGCACATGTACCCTAGAACTGAAACTATAATAATAATAATAAAAGAAATATGTATTTGACTTCATACATATTGTCTGAATAAACTTCTAATTTTTATATTTGTGGATTAGAAAGAAAACCATTTAAAAATTTAAAGATAAGATGAAATGGCACAGTCTATAATCAAACTTTCAGTCATAGTAAAGCTGAGTAAAACAATTTCTTTTTACAAATTCTACATCTCAAGTTGCTCTTGTGGCTTTCTTCCAAAGAGATGACAAAGAGTTCACAAGTCATAATCTGCCAAATAAACTCCCAAAGAAATGAAACTTAATACACATCAAGATGTTAGCCTCCACTTCCCTAGTGACAATAACATTCTTTATTCTCTTCTAATTGCTGAGGACTTCTATGATTAAAAATGATTATCCTTAGAACATGGGTACATAGGATTTAATAGAAAAGTTAAATTCCTGATCATAACCTACTAATGGTTATAGAAGCATTGATGCCCATTCTTCCAAGGACCAAAAGATATTTAAAGGTTTTATATCAATGAAATATCTAATAAAAAACAAGAATTAATACTACAAGATTTATGTTCTTTATTATATAGAAAAAGATGTGCAAGAAGGTAATCCTGATGGACAGCAAGCTCAGCTTTAGCAAAACTAGAGTGATCTGCTTGGGTGCATCACAATAACTTTATAATGATATTAGAATACATGTGATCCTTTTTAAATTTTAGCTGCCACAAAGCATTATGTCCAATACTAAAGTGATGCAGTGTTAACACTACAGCACACAATGTGGCTGGCAACTTTGAGTTAGAATAATAGAGTGAGAGGGGTTTTTTAAATAGGTGTTGGTCACTTAGAAGTAAACAAACAAACTCCCTACAACATAGAAACAAGTACCCTAACAGTGCAAAATAGTTACCCACTGGAGTTAGTGGTAAGTATCTAGCATAATGATGTCATCAAATAAACAGCATGTAGTGCTGTATGAACATAGATTTCTGAGTCCAAATCTGTCCATGTTTATTTAAACTGCCTCACATTCAAATTTTCATTATTTTACATGTCGTCTTTTCCAGTGTTTAGCTTACCGACAGCTTACCTATAAAAGTCTGCTTTTTAAAAAATTTTAGTTGACAAATAAAAATTATGTATATTTATGCAGTATGACATCATGTTTTGGTCTATGTATATATTGTAGAAAGATTTAATCAGGCTAGTTAACATACTTGTCACCTCAGCAACTGATTAAAAGTCTAGCTTTTAAATTCATCCACAATGTATATTTATTTTTTAATGAAGGAAGTATTCTCAGCAATTTAATATCTTCCTCAAAATACATTAAACACCTGATCTAAAGCAGTTCTTTTGATATATATGCACAATACAGTAAAACAAATTTGGCAAAGAGAAAAAAGGACTTTAGCCTTTATGACAAGACTGTTGTCTGTACTTCTGTTTATTTTTGGAGAGTCCTTTTTTAAAGAATGCTATTGGTTTTGGGAGCATAATTAGCTCATCAATAATATTTAACCAACCATAGCATCAAGATCAGTCTGGAACTGGAACTACTATATAACACGGTGATTCACATTATCTATCCAGCTGGTGTGACTTGGCAAACAGTATTTTACAAGATACTGCACCAGCTTGTAATCGCCCAGAGATGCAATGTGCCCACTTTCGGTGAGTGCTGAAGGTGTGGCATGTAACCTCTGTTAGCTGCCATCATCCATTTTGCTACACTCTCTCCATTGGCAAATATTCCATGTGTAGCACAGTTGAGGAGGTTTTATAAATACGAGACAGCAAAAACAAAAAGCATAGATAAAAAGGAATCAACTTCTGCGGCATCCTAACCATTTAAGGAAGTTGAAGAGATCATGCAGAAGAAATCTAAACATGCAGAAAAGGGACTCACGATCACGGAAATACATCTTAAGCATTTGGGGTGGGAGATATGTATATTCTGAACTCATAGCTCTACATAGTGATGTCTTGTGACAAACTACCGTATCCTTTGCCTCCTGATTTAGTAAAAAATTGGTAGATTTACAGTCATTTACCCAGCTACCTCTCACTGGTCTGTGATCAGTCGACATATTAGTAACTGAAGGATAACTCACAAAATTACCCATGTAGTTTTGAAAATTGGTGACCCGTAAACATTTTCCAGAAAGTAACCAAAAATCAAAATTTCACTTTTCTAGGTTTTCTTGTAGTTTTTTTGTGTAACTAGAAAGGATTTTTTACTATAAGTCAAATACCCATAAAAACGTGTTAAGTCCTATAAAACATCAAATAATTATAGCTTCTGATTCATATTAAAAAGGAGGGGCTGATATCAAGTCACAAAATAGGTGAGTATTAATATGACAAGGATATGAAACATGCATGCCATGATTCTGAAGTTTTCGTCCTATCTCAGATAAATTTAGTATAATCTCTCATAACTCTGTGAGTCACTGGCCAACTCATTAATATAATCAATATATTATTGAGATGGAAATATCCTGGCAATATGGTAAGGCTCTAGAAATGCCAGTTTCTAAATTGATGTCAAAGTATTACACATGTGTCATAAACGGCTAACAAAGGGATGCCAAATCATCCCTGTTGTTGAGATAATTGTTTTACTTTGAAGTTTCTCAAGATCTATTGTGTTAGTTCCCAGGTCAGAGCTATCTGCCTCTCCTCTGTCCATTTTTTCCCCTCATTCTTCAATCACAATGTAGAATTAGAAAACTATTTGACAATGAGATAACGAGTTATTTCAATGGCTCTAAAAAAAAATCTACTTGGTTGATTTTGTTAAAAGGAGAATCCTTGATTTTGCTTCCTAAGATGTATTGAGGAAACTTGGTACATTGTGTGACTCTATACTAACCTCCAGAAAGCTAGGAGACTAACGGATGAGGTTAGGGCACATGTTTATAGGATGAAGTGCCCCTATTAAGAATCTATGAGAAAGGCTTTCATGCCTTAGTTATAGTTTCTGTCTCCTCCCATTAGACTTCTCCAATGCTACTGAAGGGCTTTAGTACAGTGCCCTGCACACAATAGGCGCTTCACAGTTATTTGAAGAATTATTTATTGAGGAGGAATCCATAGATGACTTTGTAGAAATTCAAGGAAAAATCTACTATGTGAAAAACAAAGTGCTGATTCCATGCTTCAATTCTATACTTCTGGCAGCCAGCATAACAAAACAGCAACAACAATAACAAGAAAAACAGCCATCATGATGTTTACATGTTAAGTTTAAACTCTTGTGTTGTTCATAGAGTCATATGTATATTTTCTCTCCTGGGTACAGAGTCCTTAGTTCAGTGTCTTCTTTTGAGAAAACTGTAAATACACACATGCACACTCTGACTTATTCTCTCTTATTTTGCACTTTCTTTGAATATGAGATGTATTTTACCTTAATTTCTTTAAACGGCCATTTCTGTAACTTTCCAAAGAGGAAAGAGATACAGTGAAGTGCAATAGGGGACCAAAAAGTTACATTTTACATTATTGATGTATCTTTAATGCCAGTGCATATCTGGTTAGACTTTCTGATCAGAAAATGTAAGTATGTGTGTAAGGATAGGAACTGAGCAGCATATGATAGAAAATATTATTCAAAATAAAAGGACATTCCTTATTTAGAAGAGATGCTGGTAGGAAGCTTTTAAAATTAACTTGCCCTAAATGTGGAGCCTTGGAATTGGATCTGCAAAGTGTAAATAAACACCTACCTTGAGATGTGGGATTCATTTGAGGATTTCTTCAAATGGAAACACACTTGGGAGACACTGGGTCCCTGAGGGGAGAAAGCTATAGAAACAGGTTTCATTTTTACTGTTTCCTGTAGTAAGTTAAATCTCACAGCTGATTCTCTTCTGGAAAGGCAAAATTTTTAAGCCAAGAATACAAACAGTCATTTTTTCTGTTTTTGTTTTATCCTAGATGGTGCCTTATTCCAAGATTTCAGTGTACAAGGCTCAAGTTCAGTGAACTTTCCAAGATTACCATGCATTTCCCAAGAAGAGACATACAAAAATTACTCTGCCAATTACATATACTACTTTCATTAATGCCTTCATTTAATTGACTGGGATTTATGAAAGATCTAGTAATGAAGCTATACTGTGCCATAACTTATCCTGCCTTGCAAAGAGAAAACTGAAGCTCAGATGGATTAAAACTGTATGCTGTTTGGGGCAGGGACAGTGTCTGCTTTGTTCTTCAGTGTATTTTCATGGCCCTACACAGTGTTGTGTGGTGGTAACACAGCACAGCAATTAAGAGCTCAGTGTCTGGAACCAGACAGACCTGGCTTGGGACAGAAGCCTCAGGTGAGGAAACTGAGGTTAGGCTTTAAAAATAAAGACTTAAAGGTGAACATGTATTACAGGTAATATCTCAGTTTCCTCACCTCTTAAAATGTTATGAATATCTAATAAAGTGTTGGATAATGAAATAATACATGTAATGTGATCAAATAGTGTCTGCTACGTAGATAACATTTATTAATAAAATTCTCATCATCATCCTCATCTGGCACTTGGTATCATTATGAAATGAATGGCTGAATGCAGCTATTATACACGAAATCAGAACCCTGGTTTTCTCACTTCTCTCTCAGTACTCACCTTCCTTACATGATACTACACATGTAATTGGAAGTTACCTAAAAAGATTGATGAATTTAGTTTTATTAACTCAAATTTAGTATCTTTTGCAGGCAGATGGGAGGGAGGATCTTTCCATACTTATGCTTTGTGCCAACTGAATGTGTGTGTGTGCGTGTGCGTGTGTGTGTTTTACAGTTTTTGTTTTGTTTTGCACAAATGAATTATGCTTTTCTAATGTAGAGATCTGCTTCTGAGCTAATGCCCTATTTCATGACTTTGCCACTATTTGCAGCTTTCCAGAAATGCTATTGCTGGGATTCCCAGACTGCAGAGTTTTATATAGAGAAAAATATGGACAAAGATAATTCTGGTCTAAAGCTGTTTTCAGTCTTGCACTGCCAATTATATTAACTGTCTTCAAGAAAACACACTGAAATTAAAATGGCAAATTTAACTCAGACTTACAGTAATGTAGGCAATCATTTAATTTCACAAAACTGAAATGATTTGGGGGCTGTGGTGAAAATATTTTGAAGGATACCATAAAGTGGAAGCAAATTCAATTTTTTATATAAGCAAACCTTGAAGTAGGAGTGAGGAATTCTATAGGCAATTAAATCTTTGAAAATAATAATGCAGTTTTTGCATTTCTTTAGTGTCTTCTTCTTCCGAAGAATTGCATGATCATCCCATGTATGGTTGCTCTTCACAACATTCTTGACAAAAATAATAAGAGTTCAATGACCTTTTTTGTTTGCAGAAAAGGTGAGGCATTGAGTATTTAAAAGGCTTTCTGAGAAGTATGGTTACCTCATAGAAGAGAGATGGATGACTTGAACCTTTGGTTAGAATCTACTATCTCTGACGAATCTAAAGTAACATCTAAATAGGACCCTTTAGGAATACTTGTAAAACCTGTTCACCTTTAAGTCTTTATCTATGAAAGTATTTAGATGAAATCTTAGAAAATTATGTAATGTACAGGCAATGAATTTTTTCCATGCCACATTTGAGTTAACATAGTCTCTTCTTATTGATAGGAAAGATTTGAGGTAATATTAACAGAAGTGGATATAATAGGGCTTGGATAAACTCTAATTTCCCCTTTTTCTTGTCACTTCTTCCATGACTCTTGTTTCTAATTGCTCTGTTTAATTAAGAGATTATATTTGTTTTTGCTCTTGTTTTGCAAGATCTGACACACAGATCATGTCTGTAACAACCTGGAATATGTGACATCACACACATAGGAAAAAGCTGTGGGCCTAACTACTCAGAATCTAGAAATTCTTATCACAGACTAGTGATGCTTAAAGTGTAGTCCCTGGACCAGCAGCAACAGCATCACTGGGGAAACTGTTAGAAATGCAAATTCAGAGCCCTAGAGATCAACTGAATCAGAAATTCTGGGTTGTAGCCCAACAATCTGTACTTTAACAAGTCTTCTGGGTGACTCTAATGCATGCAAAGCTTGAGAATTGCTGACCCAGACTCAGAGCTTCTTGATCCAGATATCTGCATGTGCGCATGTCCAGCCCTTGTGTTTCTAGCATTAATTCTTTTTCTACTTGCCAAGTCCCTTTACTTGAATGTCTTTTCTTTTCTTTTTTTTCTTTTTCTTTTTGTATAAGCATGTCAGCCTCCTCTTCTCAATTGTGTGGAAACACTGCACTTTTATGTGGGAGGACAGAAGATGGGTAGGATTCATCATATATAATACATATATATACACATCATATATAATGTATGTAGAATTTAAAAATATTCACTTAAGGCTCCTTTTACCAAAATGCCTCAGTGGCACCGGAGTCTTGTCCCGCAAAGCAAATACCTGGGAGAGCTGGAGGGAGGGGTGGGGTGCTTTGTACAAAACGAAAGGGTATCAACAAGCATGGCCTATAAGATCACTGTGACTGCAGTATTTAGAAAGGTAGTTGTCAATTTATTTTTAATTATTTTAATCCTCAATGCCAGTGTGGAATCAAATTGCCATTCACCATAATAGAAGACTTAAGTCTGAATCTCTACACAAGGCATGCTGTGGAGTACACATATGAATTCCTCTTTTTTTTTTTTTTTTTGCTTAAATTCATTACATAACGTTTCTTAAACTTGAGTAATCTATAAATTCATTTTCAAAGGAAAAATTATTTTGAAACTAATATGACTTGCAGACCCAGTGCCTAGATGGAAAAACAATGATTTAAAAAATTAGAGTTCTTCTATAAAAAGGGTTTTGAATTGGAAATTTCTCTATCAAAGAAAACTTTCATGTTTATTCCTACAAAATGTATTTTAATTCACTAAAATGAAAATATATAATTAAAACATCTCATGGATTCCCGGAATGTGTGTGTGTGTGTGTGTGTGTATGTGTCTATATATGAACTAATATATGTATAATACATATATATATATATGAACTAAAGTCTGCGCACCTGGATCTGAGAAACATAGTTTTATACTAATCTAAACCATAACTCTGAATTCTAAAAAGCATCTAAAGTAAAAGTGAAATGTGTGACCAAGAATATTAAAATAATAAATGTCATTTTGTAACAACTATCAGAAAACTTGAAAAGTATTTCAGTTCATATTTTGAAGCTGATAAATATTAGCTCTCTGGTTAAACTTGTCTTAAAACTCAAATATCCAATTTTATTTACACAGATAGCCAAAGTCATTTGTTAGCTTGAAACATATCTGAACAGTACCTGAGGTCATCCTTTTGAGAGCCCTTTACCTGTACTATCCAAGATATGTACCTCATCACAATTTAGAGGATATTCAGAAATGGAAATTACATAGTTTATAACACAAAAAAGAATTAGCACTCAAAATATTTACGCAAGGAAATATTAATAAAGACAGTATCTGATAACATGTACATACCCAAGGGATAATATATTTTAATGAAAGGAGGGAGGGATAGCTCTCAAATTTTTACAGTGTCACCCACTCTGCTTATGTGCTAAACTTTGTTAACAGCAACAATATCCTTGTTGACTCTTGCAGGTGTACTTTAAGCCAAACAATCTGTCTCAAGAAGGATGTGAACCATCAAGCTTGCAGAATGGGCATGGCTCTGCCAGATTTTATCTATCTGAAAGATGATATGGCTTATTCCCTGCATGGAATAGGAAATAAAAGGTGTAAAATAGGAAGTTCTACTGTTTCAAAGTTTCATTTGGGTTTCTGTGGATTCCTAAGCAAGATATGCAGATAGGTAAACATAACTATCCATAACATCCAAGCGAATATGAACAATTTTTATCTCAAATACCTTAACCCCACTGACTTCTCAATAAGCACAGAATTCAGGGCTGCAATGGTATGAATGGTCTCTCTACATTTGTTCTGTCCAATATAGCAGCCACTGGCACATGCGTCTAGTGAGCACTTGAAATGTGGCTACTGCAAATGAGGAACTGAATCTTTTATTTTATTAAACAAATTTAAATAGCCACATGAGGCTAGTGGCTACTATGCTGGACAATGGAGAAGATAATCATTTTTAAAACATGACTTTCTAAATTTACTTTTACTTTTATTAGGCTGTTCTGATATTAAAATAACTTCTTATTTAAAAAAGGATTCTTTCAAAATTAAATTCTCTTTTTTAATTCAAAATCATTTCTTTTTGTTTTCTCTTCTACTCAGTGACATACTTGTGAAAGCCTTTTGAAACAATTTTCAGAAAGTCTGACACTGTTGTCTTTGTTAAGCTAGGTAACTTTAAGTCACTTAGACATTTTAACCTTTCCTATCTTTTATGTTCCCTGCTCTTTTCCACATTCCTCAACTTTCTAGATATGTGAAGTCAAAATAAGATTCAATATATACTGAATAAAGCAATGGGGTTGCATGGAAGAGGAGGAAGGAGAGGAGAGTGACGACCTTTTAAGAATAGTTTTAAATTTCGAGAAAAGTCGCAAAGATAGTCAAGTTCCTATATATCTTACACCCAATTCCCTCTATTTTTAACATCTTACATTACTTTAGTATGGTGCATTCAGCACAACCTATGAACCAATACCGATATATTATTTTGAACTAAAGCTAATATTTTATTTGAATTTCCTTAGTTGTTACCAAATATTCCTTTTCTGTCCCAGAATCATCTCATTAGAATACTACGGTGCTTTAATTTGGCATGTCTTTTTTTTTTCTTTTTTTCTTTTTTTTTTTTTTTCCTGTGAGATGCAGTCTCAGTCTGTCGCCCAGGCTGGAGTGCGGTGGTATGATCTTGGCTCACTGCAACCTCCACCTCCCACATTCAAGTGATTTTCCTGCCTTAGCCTCTCAAGTAGCTGGGATTACAGGCGCCTGCCATCACGCCCAGCTAATTTTTGTATTTTTAGTAAAGACGGGTTTTCACCATGTTGGCCAGGCTGATCTCAAACTCCTGACCTCAAGTGATCTGCCCACCTTGGCCATCCAAAGTTTTGGAATTACAGGTGTGAGCCACCACACCTGGCCAACATGTCATCTTAAGCTCCTCTAAACTATGAGAGCTTTTCAGACTTTCTTGTTAACTTGCTTTTAATTAGAACTATTGGGGTTGAGCAAATTTATGACTGAGTCACTAATACTTGAGGAAATAAGAATAAAAATAATTTTAAGATTAAACAGATGATATTTCACCAAAATCCTGGTAAGCATTCCATGACAGAGACCTTTACAAATAACACCAGTCACTCTGGGTCATGGAAGATATCCTTGGGATAGTCTTCTAGATGCAAGTACTCATGGCTAACTACCTATGAGGTGTTAGCCATTCCCTAGTGAGTAAGAATCAACCCAACAATAATGCAACCTGAGTTTTATGTCCAGTTCATTGAAGACAGCATGTGAGATTTGAGATACCTTTTGCTTTCCTCCTGCTACCCCACCCCTACACACATACAATAAGTGGTCCATGAGTTTATCAGGAATGAAAATTAAATTTATCTGGAATAATTTATTCTTTAAAAACTAGTCTTTGGCTACTTAGTAATTTGAGTTACTCTTTACCAGTGCAATGGTAATTGAATAATTGTGTTACTGCATTCTTATACATTGAAGTTGATCATTATAAATACTAAGTATCTCTGATCTTTGTTGGATCTACAAATCAGTTACTGGCTCTTAAAGTGTGGGAGTTATAATGAATCTTAGAATGCACACTATTTGAGGCTGGGCGTGGTGGCTCTCACCTGTAATCCCAGCACTTTGGGAGGCCGAGGTGGGCAGATCACGAGGTCAGGAGATCAAGACTATCCCGGCTAACATGGTGAAACCCCGTTGCTACTAAAAAAATACAAAAAATTAGCCAGGCATGGTGGCAGGCGCCTGTAGTCCCACTTACTTGGGAGGCTGAGGCAGGAGAATGGTGTGAACCTGGGAGGCAGAGCTTGCAGTGAGCAGAGATCGTGCCACTGCGCTCCAGCCTGGGTGACACTGTGAGACTCCATCCCTAAATAAATAAATAAATAAATAAATAAATAAATAAATAAAATGGAATGTACACTATTTGAGCCAACTGTGGATCCTACTTTTTAAAGTATACCAGCTTTAGTCAGGTCATTGCCTTCCTAATCATGGTCTAACTTTCCATCTTTTTTTTATAATAGTTGAATTTCTTAAGCCAACATTTCCTTGTTATTGCATGTTTATATGAGAAGCAGGGAGGTTTAAAGGTTCAATTTTCCTTGGTTCTTTGTTTTCATTGCACATAATTTAAGATACATTTCCCCACTCTTCTTAAAATGGCTCCATGTCCTTAAAAGTATGCTAATTGTCCTCTATAATCTCTTTCAGTTTCTACAACTAGTGAAAGTTCTAACTTACCTTAAAAAAATCAACTTAAATGTTACACACTGTGAATAGTAGAACTTAAGAACTGGAATCAACTTCCACATTGTCTGGTACATGCACTTTCTTTGATAAGTGAGAAATATGAAACTCAATACTTACTAAATGTCATGAAGTTTGTTAGCAGAAGAATCAATTCCAGAATCTAGTATCATAGGTCTAAAATATAAAGTGTGGAATGATTGCACTACACACTGCCTCTTCATTTCATCTAAAGCATGTTTACTCAAAAGGAACTAGTCCCTAAAGTTCCAAGAACACTTTTCTAAAATGGTCTGACCTTTTAGACACAACAGGGACTATGTAGGCATACAAAGACAGTATTGGGTATACATATTAAAATGAACAGTTTATCTCCAAAATTAAGCCTTCAGAGTTTCCTTTAACATAACATATCATCTGGCTCCTTTTGTCCCTCTACCCAGTCTTTCCACACCATCTCTTCTACCTTCTTCTGGAATACATCACCTTTTATGATTCTTGCTATTGTGGTATACATCTTCTTGTGGCACTGCAAAACAAGCACAAGATCTTACTTCCTCACTACAGCCAACTACCTCTGGACTCCTTTTCTGGGATAGCCTCAATTCTCTTTAGCAGTAGGTGAGCAAGTGATGGGAGAACAGCTAAGGGATCAGGCTGACACTATAACAAGCCCCATCTCATCTGCCATCACCCCCTCACCTGCAAGACTGTGAATTGATTTGCTCTTCTAGAATTCATGCTTCCATCCTTTTGTTCATGCTGCTCATTCTTCTTTTCTACTTTCTATCCTATAATTTGGCAGCTACCTACATATTATTCAGAATTCAGATAAACCATCACCTCTCTGTGTTTCTGCCCCATCTTTCCCCTCCCCAGAGCTATATGCAGCCTCTTTGGGGCTCCCAGAGTCCATTGTATATAACTCTATTATAGTACTTGTTATATAGTAAAATTATACCTACATATATGTGCCCCTCTCATTAGACACTGAGCTCCCTAACAGAAAGAAAAAAAAAAGTCCTATTAGTTCTAGTATCCTTATCAGCCTACCTAGCAGAGAATACGCTATAATAGTAACATATTGTTTGAACATATGGCATGTGCCAGACACTATGCTAAGGTACTAACAGGAATTATATATTCCTCACAATGGCCTTAAGCAATAGTGCTATTATTACGATCACTTTACAGATTACAAAATTGAAATGCAGAGAAGTTAAGTAACTTGCCCATGTTCACATATCAATTAAACTTTAGAATTCAAATACAAGTCAAAATCTAAGGCCATTTTCTTAAGTGTTTTATTGCTTTTCTGAGGAGGGGTCAATAAATAGTTGTTGAATGAACAAATAACTGAATGTGAGTGAATGAATGGAAATAATCCTATACTAAAGCAAATAATACTAAGGATTTTAAACACTTCATTAAACTGCTTGCTTAATATAGGCTGGAATGGTCCTTGGAGTTCATGTAGCCCAAATTCCTCACTTTACAGAGGAAGAAATAGGTTCCAAATGATACCACAACTTTTCTCTTTACTTTTGACAATATTGTATATATATTTATCTTTTTCAAAATGTGACTCCTTGTGGCCATCAACAGTGGCTCATAATTGTAATCCCAGCACTATGGGAGGCTGAGACAGGAGGATCTCTTAAGTCCAGATGTTCAAGATCAGCCTAGGCAGCATAATGAGACCCTGTCTCTTAAAAAGATAAAAGTGACTCCTTAAGACAGAAATACATACAAGGCAAAGGAACACATAATGACTCTACGCCTGGCACAATTTTGAAGCATATTGAAGGGCAAATATGTTTTCAAATATCTTTGTGTCTGTGTATGTGTAAAACTTTAAGGAAGAGTGTGGACATTCACTGGGAAGTTCATCAAAGTAAGTTTCCAAGGGACGCATCATGCATTGAATCACTTTTCCTACTGGCTTCTGAAGAACGCTGTGGAGAATGCTAGAATGACTGCTGTGAATAAATGCGCCTGAAACCAATCCAGAAACACTCTTTTTTCTTCAAAAGACAATTCTCACTAGTCCAGCCAGGAAATGTGGCTTTGAATAAGGAAGGCAAGTGTGAGTTGGCTCACACTGGATTGGACATATCCCAAGTGTATTTCCCATGAAGCTGCAGTTTGGCCTTGCTTTCAGGGGCTGGTGTGCTGAGAGACCAAGACTGCGAATACTCAGAGACCTCTGGACAAAACTTATGGCAGACACCAAATTATTTCATCCACTTTCTTTTCCTGTTGCAATCTTTTGCTAAAACAACAACAAAAACAAACAAACAAACAAACAAAAACACCAAACAAACAAAAAACAGGTTAAAATGAAAACAATGTGAGTTAACTTTAACGGAAAAGGAATTTGAGGATATAAAAATCCCATTTGTTTCATTCTTTAACAAAAGAGCATTTCCTAAACTGAGCACAAATTCAACTTCATATTTTGGGATATGATATTTGATTCTAGTGTGTTTTAATTACTATTACAGGAGCATAAAATAATAGGCTATAGCCACAGGCGATCCAGTAATCCAACACAACAAGTATTTATTAAGCTTTGTCTATGCTGGAGGAGATATAAAAGGAGGAGTACGTGGCAAAAGTCATGCACTTCAAGGAACAGACATGCAATCTTGTTATGGAGAAAAGACACATCCAGAAAATGATCACAGAACAGGACAGTTTAAAATGGTTTAAATATAATCAAATAAGTTACCTTTACAGTCATGGCTTATAAGGAGAGACTCTGAGGCAGAAGTAGGATGAGACCTGCATTGAATGATTGCTTTTATAGGTGAAAGTGAGAATTTTTTTAAAAGGCGTTCTTGTTACAGTAACAATGTGAACAGAAACAGAAATATGAAATAGCATTCATTCAAGTGTTCATTCAACAAATATTTGCTGAACACCTGTATGTATAGGGCCTTGTGTCAAGTGCTAGCATGACATTTCTTCTTACTTTTCAGAGAATGTGAAAAGACCATGCTAGCAGGAACAAAGGGTACATTTTAGCTATATGACTTTGGATGAGTCACTTAACCTCTTTGAGCCTTAGTTTCCTCCCTTGTGAAATGAGAGGATTAGCCACCAGTGGTTTTCAAAATTTCTTCTTCTTCTTCTTTGCTTTTAGCAGTGAAACTCTTTTCTGTTCTAATAAAATCTTAAGCACAACCCAAATATATTAAGGCACCATATTGGATCTGCTCTGGCTAAAGGGAGACATATAGGTTGGAAGAAAAGATAGCCTGAATATGCCTTTTGTTGAACATCTTTCTCCCTCTTCCTCCCCAGTCCATGCCTCAAAGCCTCCAGGATTACAAGTGAAATAGTTTTTAAAACAATTTATCTTTCTGAATCCTCAATTCTCTTCTACTCATAAAGTGTTGCAATAGGAAATATGAGATATCAGAAGATTAGTTTTGTAAATAGAGTTTGCTTACAAAAATCCTGAATTCTAGGATGCTAAAACAGTGTAAGTTCTTAAGTGAAATGACAAAATTGTTGTTTCAAAGACTGCTGTTCGAAAGTGTCTGGTAACACCATTTAAGAGGGACTGGAAGAAGAAAACTAGATATTAAGCTATAAAGGCCTAGGCTAGGCTAGCATTACTGGGGATAGGAAGGTTCAAACCAATACAGCAGAGGGAGAATCTGCAGAACTCAGTAAGATTAAATAGAGAGAAAGGAGACAAAGAAGGAGTCAAAAATAGCATTCCAGTTTGTAAATCCAATATGGTACTACAGATAGATATGGGAAGTAGATCTCAAACTAGGTGCACATTGGAATTGCCTGGGGAGCTTTAAAAAATACTGATAACTGATTCTCATCCCCTGGAGACTCTGAATTAATTGATTAGGGGTGCAGCCTGGGCATTCAGATTTTTAAAGCTCCCCGGGTAATTCTAATGTGCAGCCAAGGTTGAGAAGCACTGAAAGAGAAGGGCAGGGAGTAATGGCAGGCCTAGAGCACATGTTTTAATCAACTATCTTCTGCCTTTTTTATGGTCTAGCTAATTCTTTGTTAAGGTTGTTTTTTCATACTCTGCTTAATATTAAACACCAATCATGTTACTACAAAGTTATACATAACATGATTTTTCCTGTTATCATCCTGTCAGCATATCTCTATGGGATTTCCAAAAAAGACAATCTCTGTGTTTTTCCAGTGTTGAAAATCAATGATAAAATCTCCACTAATGAGAAATGTGTGTTTTTAAGTATGTGTGTAAATACTATACTTCAAGAGTTTTCCTTTATCATACATCATTATTACAGGATCATTATGATGTTTGTCCAAAAACTATCTTTACACACACACACACACACTTCAGAGACTTGTAAACAGTATATTATTCAGGCATTCCTATCTTGAAATACTATTTAGTATCTATAAAGGTATTACAAAAAGTCAAGAGAAGTTCAGCATTTACTCTGCCTAAACATAGCAAAAGCAAGCGAGATGAAATTTTAAGTCACAGCAGTCCCTAATATTTGCATAGCCTTTTTGTATTTTTAAAATCCTCTACAAATATTATCGAGCTAGATTCTAACAATAGTTCTATTATTTGATCATAACAGATAGTCTAATTTTGTATTCCTGGATGAGGAAATGGAGACCCAGAAGTTAGGTAACACGTCCAAGTCCCAGGGATAGAATTTAACCCATAAGATCTCAGGTCTTTTCTTCCCTCGCTTGGTTCTCCATATTCTCTTTCAAGAACACAATCTAGTTTTCAGGTACATGTCTCCACTTTAGGCTCTCAGAGAGAGAGGTACATGTTTATCCACTCAAAGTGATCACTTTCTCCTCTATGAACCACAGGGCTTTATCAGTCAAATATAATAAAAACATTATTTTCTATTTTTATTAGAACTATGAAATGCTTATTTTCATTATTGAACTGTCAATTTCTTTCTTTCTTTTTTTTTTTTTTTCTTTACAAGACGGAATCTTGCTCTTGTTACCCAGGCTGGAGTACACTGGCGCGATCTCGGCTCACTGCAACGTCTGCCTCCCAGGGTCAAGCAATTCTCCTGCCTCAGTTTTCAGAGTAGCTGGGATTAAGGTGCAAGCCACCATGCCTGGCTATTTTTTTTTTTTTTTTTTTTTTTTTTTTTTTTTTTTTTTTTTTTTTTTTTTTTTAGTAGAGACAAGTTTTCACCATGTTGGCCAGGCTAGTCTCGAGCTACTGACCTCGTAATTCACCCGCTTCAGCCTCCCAAAGTGCTGAGATTACAAGCATGAGCCACCGCGCCTGGCGAACTGTAAGTTTCTTGAAGGTTGGGTCCATGATGACTATAAGAGTCATATTTCCTATTCCATAAGCACCTAACAGTTGCATTTACTTAGCTAGGTAGGGGACTATACTCTCTCATTGCTATCTTCTTTTTTATAATTAGACTTTTAATTCAGAATCAGAAATGTTTTTCAAATTAATCTGTACTCCTTGTTCTACCCTTTTGTAATGAGTTGGCAACAGCTCTTCAGATAAAGAAAAACTGTTAATATATCTTCCTGGAGGTGTCTCTTCCTATTTCCAAAACAATTTTCTAAGTTACTTTAATAATCTCTCAGACAGAAGTTTTTCAGATCGATCACTTTTTCTGACATCTTCTAGACAAATACATGTTTGACCATGTTCCTCTTAGGGCATAGGCACTCCAAGACAAAAACCATGACTTCAAAAGTGACATGATCTGTGTAGCATTCAGAGGAACTACTGCCTCCCATGGTAGGGGCTCATGATTTTAGATTAAGGTTATGTTAGCATTCACAGCCACCACAGCTCATCAGTCAGAAGGCTGAGCTGGACTTCTTCTACGTCAATATTAACGATCTTGCAGTATCGTTATCTGAAGTAAGTGGAAGAATACTTTAATTTGTATATCTGAGCTCTTCAAATAGTTTTTCCTAAGACATGCAATACAATGCTACTGGAGGAATAACTAGGAAGCCAAACCCAAGTGTGCTCGCCGATAAACTGGCTTTCATTATGGATATTGAAAGAGAACTTCCCTTTCTCAGCAATGGGTTTCTAGAACTGCATTAAAGACATGTGGCATGAACTACTAAATGAACATATCATGAAAACATCTGAAGGCAACAATAAATTTTTTAAAAAGCAGATTTATAGAAAAAAAAACACATGTAAAATCTATGAAGGGCACAAAACTATTTGGGAGAGTCATCAAATTTGGACTTTGTCCATTTGGCATGAAGCCTCATAACAGCTTCTCAATCAGTATATCCAAGGAGATTATTGAAATAGTACAAAAGCAATGACTGAGAAACGGTGTCATAACATTTTTTTAAATAATGAGAATTCTAACAAGTTATCTTTGAAGTTTAGAATAGATTGATTGCTTCAATTAGAAAAAGATGGGTATCCATCACCCCACCCTGTCATATTCTGACATAAATAAAAGGAGGATGAATTTTAAATTACCTCTACTCATGACAGTTTTATCCTAGACAAAGTTCTTGCCACAAAACAGAGGGTGAAGGACTTCTAGTAGAACTGTAATTGCCATAATGTTGATTAAATGTACACTTAATGTGGGGAAAAGCTTTTCTGTGGCATGGCAGAGTCTTTCTAGTGCTATTTAAAAACTCTTCAAGTACAATATTCTAAAAGTGGTACTTTGATGAGCAGTGCAACAACATACCTGAAGTTTCATTGCTATATAAAGCAGAGTTGGGAACTGTAAAGCAGTGAGAAGTGTGGGCGAAACTGCCTTATATAGATGATCATATGACACATATATTTCTAGTTAGGAACACACAAGAACACTAGTTTTATTTTATACTTACAACTTGGTTTTGAGACCAAATATTATCACTTTTATTGAATCAATTCTAACAGTATCTCATTTACTAGGCCTGGCTCCCAGTGACATTTAGCTATTTTCCCAAATCATATACCTGTATACACACACACACACACATATATACACATATATATATTTTTTTCCTTTTGAAGTGATAAGTGTTACCAAAATTAAAGATGATCAGAAGAAAGCCATGAGACAGAAAGCACTTCCCAAGCAGGAGGCTAAGTGTGCTTTGAAGGGCAGAAGATATACGTATTTGTAAAGAGTGTTATTATTTAAAATAATTAATCATTACTTAATACTTACACATTTTATATTATGATGTATGTGTGAGATTGTGTACATATGCGCACACACACACACGCACAGCTACATGCTTCCAGAGACATCTCTTTTGGTATTATCAAAATGATAAAGTTTAAATCATGATTCTCAGAGGCATTTGGAAGGGCTAGAGGAAGAAAGAAACAGAATGGTATTCAAAGCCATAAAACTGTATCAGGGGATCGCTAACTTCTTCTCCTCTGCCCTCCAAGCCCACCCTAGATTCTTCTAGACATACTATCGAAGGAGTGGTGTCTAAACTTTTTAAATGAGTACTAGCAGTAGCCAGCAAGACAAACAAAACCTTTCTCCAGAGCAGTGGAGAAGAAACGGTAACTGAAAGCTCAACCGCTAGGCTTTGAGGGCTAGTTTAGAGAGCAGAACACACTGTCAATTGACACTTGCCTTTGACAATTTGAGCAGAGTCGGGTCACCTGACCTCAGGCCTCATACACAGCTTAGTAAACTGCATTGCTCCCCAAAGAATAATTTATCTTTCCCTTTTCAGAGTGCTAGACTTCACTCCAAAATGAGGTAACTGAGACTGGTCAACTGACTTCACATGAAGGAATTACTCTTGAGGAAGACACAAGAATAGAGAATTTAGACACAAAGGCAATTAGTTTATATTTTATTCTACTTGCCATTTGATTAAGTACACGTTTACCTAGGGAACAAGATGTTTTGCATTGCAACTAACAATGCAAACTTAAATTTTAAAGTATATATATATTTTTATCCTAATGCTAACTCATTTTTTCATAATCTGTTTTTAGTAAAACTCCTGTTTTTCAAAGTAAAAATAAAAATGAATAATAACATGCAAAGTTAAATCAAGAATGATTGTCCTCACATATCTTGGGTCCCAAAGACCAACATTCCTAAACAAAGGACCACAAAAAGGCATCATCCCTGAGAGTTAAGTTAGGAGTTAGTACATAGATGCTTAACAAAGTGAAGTATTAACTCTCAGGAAAAACTGTATTACACAGCAACTACATGTCACAAAAGAAACGTTCAATAAATCTCTAAGGATGTATTTTCCTAGTCTCCATTAACAAAATGTGCCAGAAAATACCAAAGCACACAATTCACTTCACAAAGAAGATACATGTATATATACGGCATTCACTCTTTACTGAAGTAAAGCATTTTAAAACTAATGTCTTTATGCCTATGCCTGCTTATAAAAGATACTCTATGTAAAAGAGCCAGGAGATCCATCACCAGTGAAATGAGTATCCAATGAGACCAATGGTGTGCTCAGAATGTGGGAACTCAGGAATTGAAGACGTGGTCCTAGTTCTGACAATCACACTATAAAATAGCAAACAAAATGAAGACATAATCTAATTGAGAGCTATATTGAACGTAACAGACAAAGTGGTGGAAAAGATTAGAAGTGAAGGAGATCAGCAGCCTAAAACAGTTACATGTAAGATCGTCAGATGAACCTTGATATTGGCATTAGAAAATGACAAAGACTGCAATGAGTAGACAAAGGCAAAAATCGAGAAATGTGTGTACAGTATATCTATGGGGAAGTTAAAAAGAAACAGTTGCTTAGATGGAAGATGAGACAAGGTTATCATAGTTTTAGAAGAGGAGTTTAAACTTCACGCAGTGAATGTTGGGAGCTACAGAAGGCTTGGGAGTAAGAGGGAGACAACATGAATGCATTGTTTGTGGACTACCCAGCCGAGATAATTCAAAGCTGGTCACAAGAGGGAGAACCTAAAGCCAAAGTTAACAACTCTAGATTCCTCCTTTATTCAACAAAATTGGATAGTAAATATCAGATAGTTTCGGTCATGTTTTTGGTAAAGGACAAGCAGGGTCTAACAATTATTTGTAAAGCAAATAGCATATCAGATAATATACAACAATGAGGCCAGGGGCAGTGGCTCATGCCTGTAATCCCACCACTATGCAATGCCAAAGCCGGCAGATCCCTTGAGCTCAGGAGTTCAAGACCAGCCAGTTCAAAACCCTATTTCTTGAAAAAATACAAAAATTAGCAGGTGTGGTGGCACACACCTGTAGTCCTAGCTAGTTGGTAGGTTAAGGTGGGTGCAATACTTGAGCCTAGGAGGTCGAGGCTGCAGTGAGCCATGACTGTACCACTGCACTTCAGCCTGGATGATTAATTGAGACCTTATCTCAAAAAAAAAAAAAAAATGAACACACACACACACACACACACACACACACACACACACACAGTGAGATTATGAGAGGCTGGAGCAAAATCATAGCTCTGGCATCAAGTCTTTCAAATAACATGGTAGAGACAGAGCTCTACACTGCAAATTTTAAAGTGATGCTCATCTCCTCATGACTGGTTTCATAGATACCACATATATTTGTTGATCTATATCACATATATGTCTTGATCCACATGTGGTTCAACTTTCAATATAAGTTCTCAATATTTTATCTATACCTACTGAAATGCTTGACTGACTATCAGGCATGCCTTAGACAAATCAGAAAATAAAATTTTAATTTTAACAAAGTAAATATATGCTTAACAAAGAAAGGGATCAAACAATACCATAAAATGGAAATTATCAACCTTTTTTAAAAAACAGTAGAGAATTTCAATCGAGTAGTGTTCAAGTATTGAGTCAATCTGAATTACACAGAGCCTTGACCAATATTTATTGCTACATGTTTTAGAAGCAATTTCCATTTTGATGGGTTGCTTCAAAAGTGGTATTCTGAAGCAGTTAGGCAACATAAAAATATAGGATCAAGATTATGTCTGTCAGATGAAAAATACAGCATTTATGCAGCATTATATAATCCATTCGCTGGTTTATGAGCCCAAGGTCCCCATGGGAGTGTCACAAACCCACATAATAGCTACAGGGTTATATTTTGCATTGGAGAATCCAAATGAGCAGGAAATACTTTTTAAAACCACAAATGTAACTAGAATACTTGTACTTGGTACCATGAAGTAAGTCCAAAATTATAAATAATTTCAATCTAGCAGCTAAAGATGTCCTCGGTTTGGGTGATGCCAACATTAAAATATGTGCACTTTTCTTGCAGTTATGAGAGTACCCCTCAATTGTTCCGATACATAGAACATAAATCAGATGGTCAAATTGGGCCTATGAAAGAACAGTTACTAATGATTCAATGTCAAGGAAGCCTACTACAGTGTTCCCCAAGGATGAGGCCAGTATTTCTTAAACACTCAAGCTAACTACCTTCAATAAAGAAAAAACACATGATACTTAATTTCAAAGAGGACATCACACCAGGGATAGCTGCTGTGGATAACTCAGGAATGGACATAATTGTAGTTCAAAACAATAGGTTATATCTTGAATATACATTTAAAAATCAAATAAAGTATAGGGATACGTTTATACATTTATGGAGAAATAATACAATGGAACAGTAATCTCCAGTAGCAGAAACAAATGTGCCAAAAAGCCATAGAGCTGGGTGAGAACAAAAAACTAATGCTGTTTTGGGATAGAACCATTTGTAAAAAGCAATCTAATCTATATAAATACACACAATATGTAAGATATAATAAAGCAGTTATGTAATGCATTGGCATTTGGTATGATTATTAACAATACCAGTCCAGTCTAGGCAACAGTACAGAACACATTTAAAAATATATAAAACAGGATATATGTGAATATTAAAGAAGTCTGAATTATGTAATGTAGAGCAGTAAAAGCTGAAGAGTGGCTCAAGTATATATAAATATATAAAATATTATTTTATATATATTTAATTATGGCACATTTTAAAGAGATGGAAAAGAACACAGTGTTGCAAAGAAAGAGATATACCAAAAATGTAATTTTGTAATTTTAAAGTCATTGGAATTTGTGTGTGTGTGTTGGGGGGTTGGGGGGGCATTCTTACCCAATAGGCCTTATCATAATCCATGATTTTTTAAACTATAGATTTAGTCCACACTAAGACTGCAGATTTAACCAGACAATATGAGGAACTGACTTCCAACTTAACATTTTTCAGTATGTTATTGGGTAAATTATCAACCCAAATAGACTTTTGGTGTTTTGCTTAGAGTGAGGATCATGGGACTCAAAAATAAACTTTTTCCCAAAGGAAATGGACCGTTGGCCACTGACCACAGAATTAAGAACGCTGTGCACTTTGTTTTTAATATAAGACTAAATTTATCTTTCAAATTGATGGGGTTTCTAGAGGTCACAAACTGACAGCCTACGTACAAAACACAGACTGCACAGTGTTTGTAAAATCTTTGATTAGTTGCCTAATTTTAAAAATTGATACAATTACATTAAAATGGGGTATCTGCTATATCTTGAAAAGAAAATAAAGAAAAGAAAATCTGGCAACCCTCTGCCTTTATTGTCACAAGTCAACAATCTGCGGATGCTTCATAGTGACATATGAGAAACAATCTTGCTACCTGTCCTCCTTCACTCATTTTTAACCAGGCTAGTTCCAGGATACACCTGAGTTTGCCACCCCTGGTTTATAAGGATGGACATTTTCATACTCTGCTACTTGATGTGACCTATTTTAAACAGTGACTTTAGTATGCCTAGACTGTATTACAACAGGTTAATTAATCCAAGAGAAACTAACACCAGTAAGTCAGAGAGTGGCATCCTTCCATGAGTGATTATGCACTTCAATTCAGCCAGATTTAATTTGGTTAACAAATAGTTCATGTTACCTACACTAAAATGGTAGTGGCAATCAACTTTCTCTTTTTAGGAATCGAGGCAAAAATTTACCCTTCTGAGCATTAAAAACAAACAGAAAGCAGAGTGGAAGTTGTGGAATAAGGAAAGAGGAAAATATGTACTATAACCAGGGCCAGAGGAATCTGCAATTAGAATAAAGAACAAAATGTTCTGTCCAAAGAAAAGACAAATCGAAATCTTTTTAAGTTTGTTTCCAAGGATTCTTTCCAAGAAGTAAAGACCCAGAAGCAAGCTCATCTTTAAAAATTTTAAATGCTCAATCAAATCTATCTTAAACATTTGTTTTGTTATGCCTAGGGAAAAGATTATTTTTCTAACATTACTGTCTTAGTAAACAATGATAAGCTTCACAAAACTAAAATGTTCCATTTTGCATTATTACTGAAAACTATGAACAAAATTATTAAAATTAAAATATGAATTGGAATATTTTATAGTCCTAACCTTGTTTAAGCAAAAGGATTTTGTATTGTCATTTATTTGGATAAAATATTATACATAGGAACATGATTCAATAAGAAACAAGCATAGGGTCAGTCTTTCTAGAAGCATCCAGGAGATTAACTGGAAGTACCAGTAGGAGGTGTTCGTCCCTTTCATAGGTAAAATTATTTTAATTTTTTTTTTTTTTTTTTTTTTTTGAGACTAAGTCTGGCTCTGTCGCCCAGGTTGGAGTGCGGTGGCGCGATCTCGGCTCACTGCAAGCCCCGCCTCCCGGGTTCACGCCGTTCTTCTGCCTCAGCCTCCCAAGTAGCTGGGACTACGGGCGCCCGCCGCCACACCCGGCTAAACTTTTGTATTTTTAGTAGAGACGGGGTTTCACCGTGTTAGCCAGAATGGTCTCAATCTCCTGACCTCGTGATCTACCTGCCTCGGCCTCCTAAAGTGCTGGGATTACAGGCGTGAGCCACCGCGCCCGGCCAGGTAAAATATTTTATAGCTAGGCTGCTAGGTAAGGTGTTAAAAACAAGCTCAACAATATATAACAATATGATATCAATGTATTTTCTTCTAAGGAGCTAGAAACATTTCATATGCTTCAAACATAATCTATTTTTATGCATGGCAAAGATGCTAATAATGTTTCTTCAATTAAATGAAAGAGTCCAAATTGAAAGCTATGAGAGTATCAGGAAAAGATGTTTAAAAAGTTGCCAATCTATTATAGATTTCTTTCTACTGAAGATTATGATTCCTGAAAGGGTTTGAATGTCTATTCCTGAAAGGTAATAGAGGAGACAGACTTCTATTAATGTTATGTCCTCTGACATTCAGTCTGTGAAAATAAAAGGAGAAAGCATTAACTTTTAACAGTGGAGATGTTAAAAAGAAAAAAAACAAATGAGCAAATTCTAAATAGCTGTGCGGAGCAAGGTGACCCAGCCTAGTTTAACAGAGAACGAAAATGTAATCAAATGAAACCTACGACCTCTGTACCAGAGAGAGTGAGGAAGACAAGAAGGCAAACACAATGTAAGAATCTGTGAAGAAAAAGTAAAAGAAGTCACATATGTGTGCAACATTCTGCTCAACCTTGATGCAATAGGTGGTCCCTAAAAGAACTGTAGTTGTAAAAAGAGTCAGGCAAGCGCCTTGGTACTTCCTTTAACTGCAACTTCAGCATCTTCCCATGACCCATTTTCACCTACGGAAACTGAAGGCAACTCCAGGCAGCAGGGCAGAGTGAACCAGAGCTATGTGAACTGGTCACCAACCACCTGAAACCACACCTCTAATTTCCAAGTGAAAGCAAATCCCCTTGACTTTTGCCTCCACCTCTAAGCAGATTCCACAACTGGCATAGGCCCTTTATCTAGTCAAGAGTGGGATGTACATGTTTGTGTATCTGTGTGTGTGTGTGTGTGTGTGTCTGTGTCTGTGTATTCAGTGGAGAAAAAGGGATAGCTAAAAAGACCAGAGGAGTGAGGAGTTGGATCCTGAGGAGGAACTGCAAGAGTGAGAAGGATTAAGACAAGAAAAAGGACAGAGACTGGGTCCCATTCTCTCCCTTCCTCCAGCACCTAGCATAGGACTTTGCACAATATAAAGACTCATGAGTGAATCAGCAAAAAAGTGTATCTGTTGAAATGATACGTTCACTTTACAAAGCATCATAAAATGTGAGTTATCAGGGAAGGACTCCTTTTCCCTCATGATGATCACAATTTAAAGGAACCAAAATTAGAGTAGTTACATCAATAAAGAAACCTACAGATAACACAGACACACACTCACACACAAAAGACACACACACACAATAATCATTCAGGTTAGAAAAGAGAACTGAAGAAGAACACATACATGCTAGGGAATACTAGTGAAAATAAAACATATTATTTCATAACTGGGAGAAATTCATTATTGCCAGTGGGATTTTTCTTTTCTAAATATATTAAATATCACATTGGAATATATCTGAAGTGATAAGAAACATATGTGTTAGATGGTATTATAAACCAGAGTGATTAAATACCGCATCAACAAACTGAGTCACATTACTCTGTATTTCCTTTCCTTAGCTGTTCCAGAACTTTAGAAATCATACAGGTAACACAGGACCTGTATTTCTCGGTCTTTCATTTGAGAGCTGTAAACAAGGCTCTCTGTCTTTTCAGCTTGTTCAAGGGAAGAGCTGGAGCATCCATCGGCTCTCTGCCACCATCTCATGCCTACATGGGGCTGCATGTTTTATTTCTATCAATATTCTGTATGTCTAGGTTTGGTGGAGCTTTTTATTCTGAGAGTGGAAGGAACTACGTCATATTCCAAGCAAAGACGCGTGCTCACCAGAGACAACAGCCATTCAAAATGTTTGTTTTGCCCCCACCAACTTGGGATAGAATTTTTTACAAATGACAAGGGAGAATAAATGCTTAAATCAATGTTTCTCATGGTATGCTCTATGGAACACTGGATTATACAGTTAAATCAGTTAGGGAAATGTTGTGTACTATAACCTCCTCTTCAATATTCATAATACCTATTAGCATTCTAGGGACTCCGAGAGGTCCTATGACAAGGAAATCCAATTAACCATAACCCTAACTTATTTGGCAATGGAATCCTCTCTTTTACAGGATGGGGCAAGCAAGGGTGGAGGGTGGGAGGGATGCAGGGAACTGCCTTCTCATGACATTTTAGTAAAACACAGAACCAGATCTTAGAACTGGATGGAAACATAGAAAGTGTCAATCCAGTCTCTTACTTTACATGTGAAGAAACTGAGGTTCAGGAAAGTAAAGTCATTTGGTCAAGATCACATAGCCATTATCTACATTAAGAACAAAAACATTAAGATCACATAGCCATTATCTACATTAAGAACAAAAACATTGACCATGTCCTTTAATGGCTGTGCTCGATCATTTTACTACTTCACCAAATAAAGAAAATGTCAGGTTAGATACTCCCCTAGTCCTACCCTGTAAATTCTCTACCTCCATCATCTTATGGTCCTTCTTTTTCTTTCAAACAATTGTGTTAGAGATGAGGATCTCGCTATGTTGCTTAAGTTGGACTTAAACTTTTGGGCTCAAGCAATCCTCCTACCTCATCTTCCTGAGTGGCTGGGATGACAGGTGTTCGTCACCACACCCAGCTGTTCTGGTCTCTCTATTTCATAGGCTAGCCCTTTCTCCTGGGTCCCGGACTGCGTTTTTCCCTCCTCCTTTGGGATCTCATTCTCTCACGCATCCCTTTCTGTTTTGAGCTTGGTGTCTCTTCTGACATTAACTGTCAATTTTCAGAATGTCCAAACTTTATCTTTCTTCATCTCAAACTATCACCACAGTCACTCTTTTCCTTAAATTCCCTAGAAGGTATCTATATTTGACATCTCAGCTTCCTCAACTTTCATTTGTTCCTAAATCATTAAATTCTGATTTCATTCTTCCCTACTTACCTACAAAATTTTCCCACTACTTAATCCCCCCACCCAACAATGTTCCAGGCACATGGAACTTATGATTTGTTATTGTCTCTTGACTACCTAATGCCCATATGTATCTCTAGCTCATGTAAAATGCACTTCCCCCCTTCCTCTCCCCACCTTCTCTTACTAGTAACGCCCTCGGCATCATACTCTGCTCAAATATCACCTTTTCTAAGAAAATCATCCTTGATTCCTTAGGGCCTGTCATTTCTTCACTGAACACGCAAAATGTCTTACACACACACACACACACACACACACACACACACTTTAACTCATGTAACCATAAAATTTGTTGTCCAAATCAGCACACATCTGAAAATGAAAGAAGACTATTAGTAATTATGTCAGAACAATAGGTATGAACTGTGACCATCCTGGGCAGACTAAAATGTATGTTCCCAGTAATTATAGCACTTAGTAGTTCATACTATGATTTACTTGTTCACAAGTCCGTTGTCTACCCAAAAGACTATAAGTTCCTCAACAACAAAGACCTTTTCCCACCCAGCAAAATGCTTAGCACATCTTGGATTCTTAAAAAATAGCGTGGCCAGGCACATTGGCTCACGCCTGTAATCCCAGCACTTTGGGAGGCCAAGGCAGGTGGATCACTTGAGGTCAAGAGTTCGAGACCAGCCTGGCCAATATGGTGAAACCCCAGGGTCTCTACTAAAAACACAAAAATTAGCCAGGTATGGTGGCATGCGCCTGTAATCCCAGCTACTTGGGAGGTTGAGGCAAGAGAATCTCTTGAACCTGAGAAGTGGAGGTTGCAGTGAACCAAGATCGTGCCACAACACTCCAGGATGGGCAATAGAGCAAGACTCTGTCTCAAAAAAACAAAATGAACAAACAAACAAACAAAAACAGTGTTTTTGGATGAAGAAGCTGAATGAAGACACTAAAGGAAACAGTGATCTAAAAAGAAGAAGACTATTAATGGTAACAGTAGTTTCCTATGTAGGAAAAAAATTCTTAATAAGAGCAGATGTTAGGTGGTATACTACAAT
The DNA here is from genome assembly GCF_047675955.1 of Chlorocebus sabaeus. Lineage (NCBI taxonomy): Eukaryota > Metazoa > Chordata > Mammalia > Primates > Cercopithecidae > Chlorocebus > Chlorocebus sabaeus. The sequence continues at coordinate 50,941,840 of NC_132913.1, forward strand.
CATATATTTCAACAAAACTAGGAGTAAATCCAGTGAAGTGCTTCTCAACCTGAGTGTTTCCTGGTACCCCATGAAACAGGCTAGAAAAAAAGTAAATGGCTTAAAAATTAGCACCCTATTCTACCCGTTTTCCCACCTCACAATCGTATACTCATCACTTAAGGCCCAACTTTAATGTCAATTTCTTGAATGAAATATTGCTGCAGGTATCCAGGAGTTATTTGCCTCCTCTTTCATATTCTCAGAGCACTTTGTGGAGAATCAACATTAATTTTGAAAGAGTGCCAGGAAAGTTCACATACACTGTGTCACTTATTCCTTCTTATAATCCTGTGAGTTAGTGTTATGATCATCATTTTGTTTTATTGTTTTTGTGTTGTCTTGTTTTGTTTTTTAAGAAAAAGTCTCACTCTGTGGCCCAGGCTGGAGTCCTGTGGTGCAATCTCAGCTCACTGCAGCCTCAACCTCCCAGGCTACATCAATCTTCCCATCTCAGCCTCCCAAGTAGCTGGGACTACATTTGCACACCACAGTGTCTGGTTAATTTTTTTTTTTTGAGACAAGGTCTCACTATGTTGCCCAGGCTGGTCTCAAACTTCTGGGCTCAAGCGATCCCCATACCTTGGTTCCCTAAAGTGCTAATATTATAGGTATGAGCCACAGCACCCAGCCATGATCCCCATTTTGGAGACAAGGATATAGATACAGAGGATTAACAGAGTTTAAGCTCTTATTAAAGGGCTATGCTTTCCCTGACACAGCTCACTGCAAGCTCCGCCTCCCGGGTTCACGCCATTCTCCTGCCTCAGCCTCCCGAGTAGCTGGGACTACAGGCGCCCACCACCACGCCCAGCTAGTTTTTTGTATTTTTTTTAGTAGAGACGGGGTTTCACCATGTTAGCCAGGATGATCTCGATCTCCTGACCTCGTGATCCGCCCGTCTCGGCCTCCCAAAGTGCTCTTTTTTCTTTTTTTAGACAAGTTTTCACTATTGCCCAGGCTGGAGTATAGTGGCAGAATTTTGACTCACTGCAACTTCTGCCTGCCGGGTTCAAGCAATTCACCTGCCCCAGCCTCCCGAGTAGCTGGGATTACAAGTATGCACCACCACACCCAGCTAATTTTTGTGTTTTTAGTAGAGACAGGGTTTCGCCAAGTTGGCCAGGCTGGTCTTGAACTCTTGGCCTCAAGTGATTCATCCACCTTGGCCTTCCGAAGTGCTGGAATTGCAGGCATGAGCCACCGCACCCAGCCTCTGTGTCATGATTATCTACGTGTCCATCTTTCCCACCCTAGAGTCACACCACAGTGGTCCTCTCAGAGGCAAGTCAGGATGTGAAATGTATTAAACAAGGGTGAAGGAAAGTGTGATGCCTCCTTCTTAAAACATGAACACCCAAACACTTCTCTTGAACACCATACCTCATCCCTGCTTTCTGCAGCCCAACTTTCTTCAAGTCCAGGTTGGCAGAGACGGAAGGAAAGGGAGAGGCACTAGGAGGTCAAGAGCCTTTGAAATCCCACAGCTTTGGGTCTACAGGGTAGTTCCACAACACACCAGTTAGTCATGGAACCAGATGCAAGTAATTTTCTCTGAGCCTGGTTTTCCCGTGTATAAAACAGAGATAACAAGAGTTATACCTTGAGGTTGTATACTATGACAACATATACTACAGCATAGGTAAAGCACATAAAATTGCACTGAGCAATCATATGTGCTTATTGTTATTATTATGGGTATTTTTCCTTATCCCTCCCTCCAATCTATCTTCATTGTCACTTCTATTTCCCTATCATCTTCTTGAGAAGAGATAAAGAAAAAGGGAGATAGATGGAAAAGGGCACTCCCTTCCTGCTCACTGTGCACCACCGCCATGGAGTATGCCTCAGAGAGCATGAGCTTTGGAATGAGAAAGATGTGCTTTTGAATTCTGCCTCTCCTCTTTCTGGCTGTGAAACTGTAAGCAACTTATTTAACCTCCTGGAGGCTCATTTTCAAGTTCTATAAAAGGGATCTGTTCATTTCTCCAACATATAGCGGTTTTGGTTAGAATTAATGCTATTCTCCGCCTCTCCTCATCTTCCCTGGGAGGTCCTCTAACAGCCCATCCTGAACACTTTCAATAAATTATTGAAAGAAAATGGAATTGCGAGAGGATAGCAAACTAGGGAAAGAAGAAAGATAGACGACCTAGACGACCTGTGGTCATTACCTGCCCCTTTGCTCCCTCCCCGTCCTTCCCCCTCCCTGGTGCCACTCCCACTCTCCCAATGCTACGCTTTTAGATTGCCTGCCCCAAGACAGGGAGGCCCTGAAGCTGAGACAATGCAAGTCTTATTTCCAAGGTTCCCCCCTACCCCACACAACAAGGATGAAGGGAGTGGAAGTCTCCCGCCCCGTCACCAGAGCTACAGAGTAGAACACCATCTTCCCTGCTTGCTAATTGCTAATTTGAATCTCTGAATACACCTAGTTCATGAAAGATGGTAAAGTCACCTAATGCTACAGTTCAGATAAATAAGCATATAGAACTTCTGTAGACTGGTCAGGAGAATTAAGCACAATGCAAACTATTCCTTGTGTAGGATCCTGCATTCTACCTTTCAATTGCTTGCCGAGGAACTTTTGAAACATGCAGAATTTTCACACCAGAGCCTGCCAGTAATGTGTCACGAAAATCATTTCAGATATTTTAAGTTCCTGTCAGTAAGAAGGACGTTTCTTAAAAGGGAGGCTTGAAAATAAAGTTTTCCTGTTTTAACCGAGAAGAAACAAAATACATGGAAAGGAAATTTGGTTCGTTTTTGTCTCTCTAGGCAAGGCAGTCTCATGTTGACAAAGTAATGAAGAGTTTCACTGGCACCCTGGGGAGGGGAAAACCCTCCCCTTGCTTCTAGGAAAGAATGTACCTACACTTACCACAAGGAACCCTACAGGAATAAATGAGGGAAAGCACACTCCACACAGAACCCAACAAGAGCTGTGCAACAGGAACTTTCTCAATCTAAGAGCTTTGTGAGCATAAATTTCACGAAGCCGAAATCAAGAAAGAAGTTTTTAGTTGTTAGAACAGAGAAAGGCAGGTATGAAGAAATGGTTTTATCAAATGGTTTTGGTTTTATAAAATTAAGATAATTTTTTTTAAAAACCATGGTAGCTTTCAAAAACCACAAAAAGCAAAAATGCCATTTTGTACTGATTTTTCTTAAAAAGTGACATGTCAACGATTTACATGTTCAAAACCACACAGCTACCTAATTACCCTCTGGAAGTATGTTAGGTCAACATCAAAAATTGTCAAGCCATATAAAATATTACAATTTTAGGTGAGTGTCTTTTCAAATGTAGGGCATTCCAAGTGTACTGGAATCTACATGTTCACATGAATGTACTTTCTTACCTTGTTTTACATTTAGAACATCTTTCCAAAAAAAAGGATAAAAAATAATGAAGCAAAAATTCATGTTACTTTCTAATGGTACAGTTTTCCTGAGAACAGAGGTTTAAAAAGTTTCCTATTCAGGGAGAAACTTAAGATTCAATTAAAGTTTTATATTAGCTTAAGAAAGGAATCTTAATAGACTCTGTAGTGAATTTTTGAATAGAAGAGCTGTTGCCAAATAACTGCACATAAATTTTTTTTGGTAAATCAGATAACTTTAGTATACTAGAGGGACCTGATATTCAGGAGACTGAATGAAAAAACAGTTTATAAATTGAATGAAACATTTGTAATATAACCATGCTCTGATATCTACTTAAACTTTGGTTTATTTATACTGCATTTCCAAGCTTGTGAAGTGAGTTTACTTACACTTAGGAACATGTTATTTTTTGTGTTACCCAATGACTGACTGTATGAAATTATGATTGGAAGAAGAGATAGAGAAAATTGGAAAGGAAAGAATCAGGAGGAGGAGAAGGAAGGAGAAGAAGAAGAAGAACCCCTCCTGAAACAGATTCTAAAATACAGAAAAGCCATCATTCCTTGTATTCTCACTTTGCACCAGTCATGCACCTAGTAAACTACTGACATTGTGTTTAATTATAATGCTGGAGGAACCTTTTTTGTTCTTTTTGAAACAGAATAAATTGAGAAAATAATTTCACCACAGTGACATAAGGAAGGCAGACTTTCCTACGTAACTGACAAAAAAGTGAGGCTGTTCAAATCGTTTGGAATGCTGTTATGGGTACAGATGTGGAAGCATGTGAATAATGAGGTCTTTGAGCAGTTTCCCTTGAAGAAGAGAAAGAAGGAAGGGGACACTGGGGCAGGGCTCTGAAATATAGTTTCATAGGATAACAAGAAGCAGGATTTGTTACAGAGTGGCCACAGTGAGAACTCAGAATGGGTCTGGAAGCTCTAGTTTCGGAACACATCAGCCTGGACGAGAGAAGATGAAATCCAGAATTCAGAGACTAGGTTGCAGCAATGTCATAAATAGGCTATGTTGTGGGAGTGGTGACTAGTAGATTTATAGACAACGCAAAAAGGGGAGAGTTCAGTCAAGGTTACAAGCAATGGAGGCAATTGGAAGAGGGAAATGAAACAGTGTGGTATGTGAAGATGTTCCATTTGAGGATAAGAAATGCCTCTGAATCTGTGAAAGCAGGCATTTTCTGAAAGCAGAGAGTCTAGTGTCTAAAACTACTGATGGCTTTTCCTCTGATAGCTCTATCTTCTCACTGAAACAGGGCCCAGGGCTCAAAACAACAGTCATGATCATCAATTACCAAGGGCTCTAAAACAGTGCCCTGTACTCTCCAAGTGCTTACTAGACATATACCAAGTCTAATCAATTCATAATTCTGGAGCACACTCGATGTACAACTCTTCACTGGGTGCTTTATTTAGACACTTTCTTGATGCTTTCTTTTAGTACAATTACTAAAGAAATATATCTCTATATAGAGATACACATGCATTTAAGGGGAAAATATTGCATTTCTTATCTCCCTAACAAATCACAAGGTCCATGTAATGGTTAAAAGAAAATATCTATTGAGTCAATAGCTCAGGGCTCAGGTCCTCTGCAACTTCTTAATTGTATGATCTGGAGCAATTTCCTTAATCTCAGTTTTGTTTTCTGTAATACGTGAATTACAGCACTGAGTCTGCTTACCTCTTGGAATTGTGAGAAGGAAGAAAAGTAATAGATGTAAAGGTATTTTATAAATTGCAAGCAGCTACCCAAAGGTAAGATTATGTATTATCATCTTTACCATAGTTGTATACCCTACAGTTAGTCAATAAATATGTGCTGATTCAAAGCATAATCTGGACACAGGAGGGCCCAAACCACACTGCAACTTCCGAAGATGAATGTCTGGTGCAACCAGAGGCTGAGTGTAAAGATACTGACAAATCAGTAGAACCTGCGGATGGTTCCCTGGAAACCAAAGTGCTACAAGAGAAGCCATTGTAGATATTAGAAGCTTTAGCCGGCAAAGCTCCCAGCAGAGTATACGGTGGCGTGAGGGAGGCCCCTTTGGGACTGATTCATTGAGGAAGCAAGGCATCCAGATGAAGAATATCTGCTTTATTGGTGCCTTTTGCTTCTCAGTAGAGTTGCTGAACACTAATCAGCATTTCCCTGCCTTAATTATTGTTACAAATGTCCCCATTTTTATTAAGATTTCTTACCAGGTTAGTCAGCTCTGGTTTCTCTTCCCTTCAGGACTTTAACATGACACTTGAATCTGATTTCCTCACAATTCAGTATTTGATCAAAGAGCTAGCACCTTCTGGTGTAAGCACTATCAATATAAGTATAAAAACTGTAATTTTGGAAACTGAGTCATCCAGATTTTGCAACCTCGCCCCCAGCCCTGTGATTTGTACCATCAGTGCTGGGAAAGTAGCACTTGTTAAAATTTCTAAAAATTGAACCAGTGCTGTCCTCCCAGCCATGAATATCTCCCAACACAAATTGAATAAGCCTGGTTCAAATGAAGCTTTCAAATACCCATTCTCAGTTTTCACATATGTAATTAGCAGAGACAGATCTACCATGATGCATAATGAAGCTGAAATTTCAGGGATCCTCACTAAATACTGGCCCCTTCCAATGCCTGTACCTAGTTTTGCATTTTTAATGTTGTACTATTGTTCTCATTAAAACAGGGCCCCCATGTTGTGCAAGCTTCAGGCTCCACAAAAACCAGGATCTGCCCCTGATAATATATAAAGAGCTACAGATTACACATCATTCTGTTCAGACACACTGTTCAGTGTCACCTTCACATACAAAAGGACAAAGTCTGTAAGAGAGGTAAATTTCCCAAGCACCACATAACCATTGTCAGGGTCACATTTCATATCACCACCATTTATAACATTGTGAATCTGTCTATTGCTTTCTACTCCTAGCACCTTGCATGTAGTGGTACCATTCCTGATGTTTCCATTTCTCAAAGAAAGTTATGGTTGTAGCTCCAAACCAAAGGCTACTCTAAAAGAAAAAAGAAGAAAAAAGTCCCTGTAATGTACTTGTCAGAAACAAAGCAATTATGAACATCATATGATTAAAAAGAAAAGAAAAAGGAGTCATTTAAATAATGAACTCTAACTTGACTATTTAGCGATTCACTATTTAGCAATTTGCTATTTTTATTACATTTTAAATCAATCCACCTAACACAGAAATTCTTTCAACCCCGAATAGTACTATTTCATTGCTGTAAACCTATATTTCATGGCAAGACAATATCTTTCTATAATAAAATGGTAATAAAAAGAGTACCAATTATCCCAGTATTTTCTCAAAATAGGTAGACTTTCTTTCATGCCTTAATTTTATGTTTTCCTTTGCCCCATACTAAAAGCTCGGCATAATTATCCCTGAACAGGTTGAGCAAGGTCTCCGCAAAATCTGCTCAGGGTGATTATTTAGCTTTTTTTTTTTTTTTTGTATTTGCAGAATTTAGCTGAGACTGTTACAAGCGGTTTATCAAAATAAATGCTTGATTGGCTTTAGCAGTTTTTCCGTAATTGAAAAAATAAAGAAAAAAGAGTTTTCTAATAAATGGAGGGAGAGAGAGGTTAAATACTTTAATTACTAACTTGCAAAAAGATTTCCATTTGAATATGGAAACAATGTAAAGGGGTCCCTAATTTTTATGGGACTGGAATCACTCCAAAGGATTTAATGATACTGCTGGGCAACTGAAACTGTGCAACTGAATAATGTGATTTCTAAGCATACTTCCTTAAAATTTAAGTGCTAGGGAATATTTAAAAAGGGTTACTTTAAAAGGAAGGTTGAGCATGCAAATTTGTAGGGGAGAGAAATTAAAAGAGTGATTTCTTTCAATGATACATTTTTTATTTTCTATTTTAAAACGGAAACCAGTTACTTTTGAGTCAACAGGCATGTGACGGAAAGCGCTATATAGAAAGAATTTTCCCATCAAGGACTGCTGGATGTTAACTGAAGAGCTCAGGTAAATACGTCTTCCCCTTTTAAAGCATACTTGACATTTCTGATCTTTGAACTCTGATTTTCACTATTTGTAGGGCTTCTTAGTGAGGCCTTAAGATGTAAAGGTCTTCTTGAGCTCAAATGACCCTCATTGCTTCCTGACTCTACTCACATATGGGCACTGTATTATGGGAAAGCCATGTTAACTTGATTTCAAGGACTCGGCCACTCCAGCTACACATCGTAACCCCAAAATGGAGATTTCATAAACAAAAGAATCTCCATCCTTCTAAATATCAGTTAATTCCACCTAATCAGATCTATTATCAGCACTAATCCTAACACATAGATTATCAGCATTACAAAACAGCCATCACTAATTAGCCCTCATTGCTAATACCGCTAGCCCAGGAAAGCCTATCCACATTACTATATTAAAAGACAGTCTATTCTGAATTGCTGTTTTGTTTGGAAAAGGGGGGGGGAAGTCTGTGTTCCTTTCCAGCTGGCAGAGTTTTCCTAAATTAGATTAACTTTTAATTTAAATTAAAAAATTTTAAAGCTTTACACAAAGAGACAGTAATTGCCCATTTGAAACATCCAAAAAAGGTGATTGAAAGGTACAGTAATATGCTTACATGAATAATAAATAATACTTAGCATTTAGATAGAGCTTTCCTCTCATCAAATCACTTCTTTATAAGCATTAACTAATTCATACATTATCCTAGCAAGTAAAATTAAATGATGAAATGTTTCTCTACTTTGAAGTTGGGTAAACTGAGGCATAAAGTGGCAATTCTGTGGTGATGATGACATGTCAGTTTCAGAACATGAAGCGTAATTGTCAGGCATTTCCTTGTGGGCTGTGTGTGTGACATTAAGCTAAATCTGAAATTCATTTTTCCCACAGGCACTGTGTGGGCTTTGGTGATGTTACATAGGCCAATTTTTATTCCCATCTCTGTCAATGGCTATGAAGTATTGGACAAAATACCTAGTATCTTTTTGCCTTAATATTCTAATCTGTAAAATGGGAATAATCCACAGACACACACACACACTCTCTCTCTCTCTCATACACACACACACACACACACATGCATACACACACACAGTGCTTAGTAAATGCTCAACAAATAGCAGTTACTATCACCCTTAGTAAGAAGTTCCTAAGACAACTACTAACAGTAAGCTAACAGGATATTTCAAATACTCTGACAGGAAATGGAGCCATGACCCCAACTAAGTGTTCTAATGGAATAAAATATTCCAAATCTCCTGGAAAAATATTAATGGCACATCTTCCAAAGCAATGCTTAATAGTTCACATTAAATGCAACTAATGTACCTCCAGTGAGTACACAAGAGGTCCACCCTATTTTAGCATTAAAATATCCTCATAGATTTAAGAGATTAATTTTTACTTTTCTCATCCATTGGTGAAATAATGACAAGAATTATGGTGAATTCTGTGACACCTTTATGACACTTCTAAATGGATGTATGGTTTTTTTCTAATCACAAGAGACACCACATATATCAGAAACATCTATAGTACATATGTGTAAAGAAACATATGTTTAATTCACATGTGAATTTGAGAAATTTTTGCAACAAGTCCAATATTCCTCAGAGGTCCGCAGCCCGCAGTGTGGGGACCACTCTCCCAGAGGGTAAGAAATAACATACTGTTCAACACTCCTTGTTGCACAACTGATACCCACCGGAAACACTGAGTAGCACAATCAGTTTCCATGTTCTTAAAATTTGTCAAATGGAACTTCATAGTTCCATAGTTTCGCACAGTGTTTTGGAGCTGAAAGAGAATTTAGAAATCTTTGGATGGAAATCATCCATTTTAAGATGAAAAACACTGAGACCCAGAGAGGCTGTGTTTTTACCTCCTTAATTACAAGATAATGGCAGAACTCCATTCTTAAAATTTCAGTTACAGGTCACTGTATATAAAAAATACATAAGTTGACAACATGAGAGACTTCAAAAAAACATCTAAAGAGTACTATATAAACTCTTTTTTATATAGTTTATTTTTTGTCTTTTTTGACAATCCTAATAGACGTGATGCAAGATTGCTCCCCACAACTCTCACGCAGTTCTCAAAATCTTTTATTACAATGGTTTTACTTTTCTTTCCTTTAACTTTTGAATGATTTTCTATTAACATAGTGACAAGATAGGCACACTCTATACATGTTTGTTTTTTAACATAACTGGTTTAATATAAAAACCAGTTAAGGTATGCCAACTTCTACAGAAAAACAAAAAACTTAGCGTCCATTTTAATCACTTACAAATGCCTGCATTTTTAAGCTGCTGGAAATTTTAATATGGTTCCATTTCTCTTCATCTGGAAAACTTACGTGTTGCAAGAAAACGTTGTTGAAACCTTATTTTGGTCTTTGTGAAACATAATCTCAACATCTCAGACAGCCCGAAGCATCCTGAACTACATTTTCAGCTTCCTCTGGGGTTTTGTGAAGCTCTATTCATATTGCATATTACGTATATGTTACTTCTAATGCTCTTCTAAAGCTTGCTAAATGCTACGCAAATGTACACGTTATGGCTCTAATGTTTAACTTACCTATCAGTAAATTTGAACCCACAATTCATCTAGTTTTCCATGTTGTTGATTTCCAACTATTATTATTTCTAAATGGGTTCTATTTTAGAGAACTATATTTTAATTAACAGCAGTTACAAATGATTTACCTGAAAAGAAATACCTTGAACCTTTGCCCAAGACATCCAAAAAGGTAAAACCAAGTATGTAAAGATGGTGGCTTTATAGTTTTACTTAAATGGTGACACTATTAATAAGCACACACAATCCACTCAAATGTGGTATATTAAATGTGATTGTTCTTCTTACTGGGAATTTTAATAATATTAATATATTATAGAGAAACCTAATCATGATGATTCAAACAGGTGCCTGTAAATGTGTGTATTTACTTTTGATTTAGACTGTGCTAATTTTTCTTTCTGTAAGATGAACCTAAAGTATACTGATTAAAATACAAAATTCGTATCTTTGCATATCATCCAAACAAATCACATGTAGACTGCATATGCTTTTGATTTGATAGAATTCTGTCCTGAGCTGCATGCAAACTAAAACCCAATCTTTGAGGAAGAGCAACACTGAAATATTAGTTGTGCATCACACAGGAAATCTTATTGGCTGAAATTCTGACAAAATTTTATTTTCAAACACAAGGTTTTATTAAGTTTTTTCTTTTATAGAGCAATGATCTCATTTAAAACAAACAAAAAAAATTATACCAATATGACCAAAGGTATAAACAAACTGATGAAAACTTTCATATTCCTGAATGTCACGGCCATTGTAGCATCAGTTGCATCTGGAAGGAGAAAAACTTAACATTTCTTTTCTGTCTTCATTGCCTAACATCAATAAAACTGTACAAGAGTTATATAATTATTCTTAATTTCTATTGAGGAATAAAATTTCAATCCTCTTTTATTTCAAAACATTCAGGAAGAAAACAAACAAGCTTAGCATGTTTATCTGTCAAAACAACACTCCTCTGGCCAACATGGTAAAACCCCGTCTCTACTAAAAATACAAAAACATTAGCTGGGTGTGGGGGCATGTGCCTGTAATTCCAGCTACTCAGGAGGCTGAGGCACGAGAATCGTTTGAACCCAGGAGGTAGAGGTTGCAGTAAGCCAAGGTTGCACCACTGCACTCCACCCTGGTGACAGAGTGAGACTCTGTCTCAAACAAACAAACAAACAAAAACAAAAACACACACACAAAAAAACACTCCTCAATAGTATAATCCTCATTTTATTCTCTAGTAGGTAAACTCTGCCTGATATCAGGTTATTTCAAAGGTTGTAGTGACAAAACAGAAACAATGAAGATTAAAAATGTAGAAGAGATGGAATTTTGAATTTAAGTGCTTTTAGTAGGGTAAAATAATCTTTGTGAAATTATACAACCAAAACTCAGTGCATATCAAGCAACATTTGAAAAATAACAGCAGTATTAATCATTATTGTAAATTTCATTAAAATGAGATTTCCAAGAATACAGGCCTTTTATTTTACCTTAATTTTCAAGCAAATTGGCAGTGATCTATTTACGGAAACGGCTTTGTTAAGGAGATAAAAAACTGAAACTATCTGTGAAAAGAGGTGAAGAGTGGGCATTTTTTCTTTTCCTGTAAATCTTATAATAAATAAAAATATATGTAGTTAGGAAAAACACATATTTAACAGAGATACTACTGGTCTTGATATAACCAGAAATTTCTAAATACTTCCAAATATACTATTTTAGTCATTTGTTTCAAGTAAAAATTTATATTTAAGATTGTTTACATAACTATTTTTAAGCCACATTGTGATATCAAATCCTATTTGTCTTTATATTACAATAGCACAGATTTCTCAACATTTTAAAAGAAGTTTCTGTGAAGAGATAATTTAGTCATTGGGAATTCTTAAAAAAAATTAATTTAATGTCATCAGGATAACTGAATCTTGGCCACCTCACATATTGTTATTTTGATAGAATAGTTAGAAAATTAGAGGGGGAGAACACCAAAGAAAACATACTTGTTATATAGACACCCACACACTACACCGTGTTTATTGTTCACACTATCGATAAGAATGATGTCTGTGATAGCTGAACCTAACCAGTGCCTCAATTAACTAGTATTAAATGGTAATTAAGACTGTTCCAATTAAATTTTAATTTTTAAAAATTAAGTACAAACTCAGTCATTCAATAAAATGTTGTAGTCCTTTGGTGTGCTTCTAGGCACAGAATATAGCAATTTACTATTGACAAGCACTAACGGAGGAGGTCATTTCACAAGTATAGTGTGGACAAAGGTGAACCGGGCAACTGATGAAATCTGTGGCCAAGGCGAAATAGCAATCTCTGAGCCAAATGGTAATAAAGTTACTGAAATGAAGCAATGTAGTTTCTAAACTGAACTGTCATAAAAGAGGATATGGGCTTCCAACTGGCATGTCAGTAGTAATTAAAATATTGTTTCTGTCTTTTAAAAAGTTTCAAATGCTTGTAATAGTCTTATCGATTTTTTATTCAAACAGCTAAACGTGAGGTTAAGAGAATCCTGCTAGATGGGGGCAGGAGTGGACAGTGCTGAGGTTTGGAGGGAGGGAAGGCAAAATCTATAAGGGCAGAAAAAGAAAAACAAGGTAGACACAGGAGCCTAGAATTGCTTCCATAAACAAAATACTATACTACCCCACAGTAAGGAAGTTAAAGGAATTCAGAAGTTATATATGATATTAATGCTTCATTGTTCACAATGTTCATTGTTCACAGAAATACAGAAAGTTTCTATGTGATAAGATGACAAAAGTAAAGTTCTCAAAATAGATTCTTCCTGAAGAGTCTAAGGTACCGTAAATATGGCAATGGGTGTCCTTATGCATGCAGAGTGTAAGTCTTCATACATTCTGATGCCATGATGAGGACTCAGATGGCTTCCTTAGAAAGCCAAGTTTCCACGTGCATCACATAACTTTGCCCTTGGCACACATAGAGAAGGAATACATCACCTTGCAGTAAGGAGTCATGCAGCCCAAATCCAAACCCAGACACTCCTTGGGCAATCCAGACACTCTTTTTGAGGTGAAAGCCTTTCTAAAAAGTAATATGTAGCTATAGAACAGCCTCCATGCCAGTTTTTATGTAATCCACTTTACAACTAGCTAATTACATGCGATCATCTTTCACTTAATTGAACCTACATGCACGTTATTCAGTAAATAAATGATTTGTCTAAGCTGAAATATAAAGTACAAAAGAGTTCGTTTGGAGAGATCACAAATGAAATCATCAGCGACCTACAGCCCAGGCCAGAGAATCAAGCAGACCTTAGTTTCAGTATGCTGGAGAAAGACTAAAGGTTTGGAAATATCTAGACTTTTTTTCTTCTCCTTTGAAAGGTAATCCTACCTTATAAACTACAGCATTCCCCACCCCACTCAAGAAGCGATTTACTATGTGTTCAAGGATCTATCTGAACAGGACTTTGCAGACCTCAGATTCCATTACCCGAGCAGCCCCCTCTTGCCAGTATCTGTGCAGCCCTTATAACAAGGTAAAATAAACATACAACACATATTTCAGGAATGAAAGTTGGCTTTTCTTTTCAAATCTATGAGAAAAAAATAGAATGGTGTTTTAAAATGGGCAGGTCAATCAATTTATTTTTACTCTCACTCATGAAAGCTCTAGGATAAAAAGGAATACACTAGCCTGATGTAAACTGTTATTTCTTTTTTCATTGCCTTACAAATGTTAACATATCCTATTATATGACAACCTGTAAGGAAAATAATAGTACAAATATTAATAGAATAAGAAATGTTGAATTAAAACTAATAAACAATTGACTGAGGTTGCTTCTGTACTGTGAAGCAAATGGCAAATATTTATAAAATCTCCCCTGAAGTTTTGTGCCTTCTACACAAATGTTAAAAATTCTTTGTCAAAGTGGTGCTATCAATTAGTGTTCTAGTACTGATCATTAGTGTTAAAGCAAATAAAATACCCTCCTGATGCAGAAAGGAATTGTGTCAATGAGCTACTTCCTTGTTTTAGGGATAAATGTAGTCATCCACTCACTCTCAAAAACTGAGAAATTTCAGCCTGGAGGTCTATGATCCTTAGAAAAAAATACAAAGTAATATTTAGAAAGGATACAAGCTCCACTTTAGTGGAAATTAGGAAGATTGGACAACTGCTAGTCTGTCCTTGGTTCATTTTGCTGTTTATTTTGGTAAGGCTAAATGCCCTTCCTCCACAGCAAATAAATCCAGAAGAAGCTGAAAACCACAGGCAATTAATGCATTGGCCAACAAGACAGTCTTCTCAAATTATAGTTTTGGATGGGCCAAACGCAGGTGGAAATGTGTTTGCAAAAAGCGAAGTAAAGCAAAATGTAGGCAGACTTGCACTGCTGGAAGACAGAATTGAGTTTAGTTCTGTGCAAGACTTTGTGCTGCCTGACCATAACATAATAGTGTCAGCTAAATGAAAGGTTTTTATTTAGTGCCAATTTTAACAAAACCCAATGTTTAACTTATGACACAATAGGGATTTAGAGGTCTTCCTCATCACCTTAGAAGGAGGTAAACTAGAATCCAGCATGACATGAGGTGCTACTTCATCTAGTAGAGTTCCTACCCTCACTCCAGGTAATAACTTACTTATTGGTAAAATAAAGACCTATAGCATTAGCTAAAGAGACACAATTACAAGATTACACAGAGTCAGTGTTCACCTGTACATAATGGCTTGTCTGACTACAAAGAACCATTCATTTAAAATCTTTTCAATTCATATAAACTATTTATTGCTTCACTAAAACTAAAATCTACGTGCACACATGCACTCACAAACACTATACACACAACATGAGAAAAAAGGCATTCATTTTTAACCACAGAGCTGCAATAAAATCAAATCTCCTTTTTACTCCAAAGGCATTCCCTGGATTAGAAGACGCTTGCAGCTTCTCAAAGCAAGTCCAGTTACCATAACAAATGTACATTTTACCAGCCTTGGAATTCTAATTGTGTTTAATACAGTTTCATGTTGCATCAAAGTACAAAATCAATACCATTTGTCCAGCATACAGGAAAAATGGAATCTATAAATGGCTCTTATTGAGTAATTAAACACCTATTATTGTCATGGGTAGTGAAACAATGAATATGATAAGATAAATTTTTGCAAGAAAATACTGCAGTGATTAATACCTCCCTACGTATTAAATAAAAATGACTGCCTTTTGTGCAGTACTGCTGGCGGAAGAACAGGGACGCGAGAAGTAGTTGCCAGTGCCACAATAACAGGCTAACCTTGAACTGAACTCCTTTCCTCAAGAAATTAAATGCTGTAGCAGGACTTTAAATCCCCCCACTTAGAGCTCATTTGTGCGCCATGTAACCTGCAGTTCCTGAAGAGAACTCATTATCTTCAAAAGGAGAATCCCTTTATAATTTCTTTATGAATGTGTATATTGTTTCTACAAAAAAAAAAAAAAAAGTATTTCAGTGTCCAAAAAGGATAAGAATATTAACAGTGTAAGCAAGGCAAAGAGACTTATACCAATCAGATACTATTTCCACTTCCAGGAATTCAAGTGCAGAATGCAATCTGTTATGGAAAACTGAACGTTAGATTGAGAATGAGGTTAGAGGAAATGCATATTTACAAAAAGATATTCATCTGTTAAACTGATGCTAATGCTCCTGGTTATTCTGTTCCTAGAGTCCTGTATCTTTCTGGATATCTCTCCCTGCCCCTCCCTAGCTCTCTGGAATAAGCATGAAAGCTGTCATTCAGCCCCCACCCTCTGAACACACACGTACACACACTCCCCACCTGCCACCCACCACATGGTTCCTCCATTGCTTTGCCTTTTTTTAAACATAAGAATGATGCACCAGGAACAACTACAAAGTACAAAAGATGAATCTATGGATGTGACACTTGTAAAGGGTAACCCTATTTCACAAGTGAGATGGGACAAAAAAGAAAGAAAAAAGGCCACTGAAGCAATAACTGCTCACTGAATTACCATTAAATTGTAAGATTTACAATCTAATGTACAGTAAGTGCATATCTAATGGAGTTTGTCCTCTAAAAGAATATAAAGTGAATCTTTGCAGCATGAGATGTGTGTAGGTGATGTATGTTTCTTTTAATCTATTTTTTAATTAGAAACAAAAAAGTTAAAAAACAAAAAAAGGACACACTGCAGAAACACCAGCAAAACCCTGAGGCAAACTTAAAAGCTTACTTAATTTTAAATGCACTTTATATTAATTACTCTCATTTTCTATCAAACTGAATTCATTCTTTCAAATACAAAATATAAGACATATAATCAAATACATATAGAAAAATAACAAGTGCTATTTTACAGGCAACATTAACACACGAACACTTAAACTTTTTGAATTGTTTGTTAAAATGAAAACCGCTGAGCCCAAATGCTTGGTTATATGTCATGAGATATGTTTAAGGCAAAATAAGACAGAGTAATATTTTTCTATTTAATAAAGGCAAATAAATTTTCATGTTGCCAACATGGAGAGAATTCAAATACAAAGTTAATGTAATCAAACATCAATCATATTACAGCAATTTTTATTTTTATTAACACAACTTCCAAAAGAAATGGACTATTATGTAGCAGAATTATTTAAAATACTCTAATTGATTCTTTAATAACCATTAAAAGCAAAAGCTATTATATTAATCATTTCTTCTAGTACTTTCTAAAGTAAACACTGGTGAAATAGTGCTCACTGTCACCTCATGACAAACACACACCTAATAAACGTATCTGGTCAGAGATTCAGTCACATGAATAATATTTTAGCAAAAGCTTTGTGGATGAGGAAAAGTACCTTAAGTAATATTTATTAGAAGATTTGTTTATTTTGTTTACGTAAATAGGCATCTTATTTAAGTCATATTACAGAAGTCACTGTCCTTAAATTCAGTAAAATATAGAACTGTTACACCAATTTTGCAAATCTCTGTTTTGTTCGTCTCACCTCTCTCCCACAGGATCTGAATTTTATTTTAAGGGATTAACAAGTAGCATATATGATCAGCAATGATAGCCTTGTTCTTTTAAACCTTAGTGAATCAAGTTCGGTAAAGGTGAAGTAGTGGAATTATCAGTACAAGTGGCTATGTCATCACGGTCTTCAGAAAGGTGCTATATAGAAATGCCTAAATAAACAGCAGCATAAAGGATTTTATATATGAGATATATACACACAGATGTCTCTCTTTCACACACCACACACACACACACACACAGCCTGCCTCTAGTTATTAAAAATATAAAACAGAGGCACTACTGCATATAAACCAAAAGACATTTACTACTGCATGTAAACCAAAAGGCATTTGTAATCCTCCTTCACATCAATTTTTACTTTGATTCTAGTTTAAATGATGTACCATTTTCTTCTCCCCCTTGCCAAGATATTTGAAAGATTATCCTAAAAATCAATTGGTTAAAGCTCTCTCTATGCTACAGTGAGCCGGAGAATTTCCAGCATCTGATGAGGACCAGTGGACCACCTGATACTTTTTCAGCAGGGTGATAAAATTAAAGGATGGTTTTGATTTGCTTGAAGGATTACTTCCCTTCCTTAATTGTTTAAAGTGCACAGTATTAACACAAAGAGGGGGGAAAAAGAAAATTAAGAAGGTGACTGTAGAGCCTGAGCTAATTGCAAGCTGATTAGATTGTGCCATGCAAGAGCTCTCCCTCCGTTACATACCATCACAAGCTCTGGTCTTTTCCACCCTGCTGCTGCAGCAAACAAGCTGATTTGCTAACAAAGTGGTCAGCTCGGGCACTTGCACAGCGGCTCACGGGGTCCACAGACGGCTGCTCTCCATGCAGAGAATCTCAAGCTCCATTTTCCAATCTGATTACACGGCTCCTTGTTCCAGGAGCCTTAAACCTTCATGGCAGTTTACCAACATTTTCATCACTTTTTTCTTTTACAAAGCAAAAGAACTGATAAGCTCTCAGGTACCCAGGATTTCATAGTCAATGGCTGGCCAGCAGCCTGCATTCCCTCACCACATAACTGTTTCGGGCCACACTGCATAAAGCAGACAGGATTTACCAGACTGCACAGAACTATTAGAATTTTGCCGTGTGTACAAGTAAGCAGTATGTTTCTGTCCTTACAGATGTCGACTATTGTGTCTAATCACATCTAGGAAGTACAGAAACCTAGTAAGTGTCCTGCTTCACCTCCCCCCAAAAAAGAGGCAATGCAAAGCAAACCAATGAGCATATGTTCATGAATTCCACTATTACCCTAACTAACCTGTTCAGGAATTCTGCCTGGTAAATGTAAAGTACTAATTACTGTTTTTAATACTCCTGGTCTGATTACCTAGACCAATTACCTGGATTACCATGAAACTGATCCTAGTGACTTTCCATTAAAACCTAAAATATTGTGGGCCACTAAAAATAACTGATTAGCATCTTCAAACTTTGGCAATCCTCTAGAACTTATAAAAAGCAAACCAAAAGATGTAGAAGTGAAGCACAAAATTTATCTCACCTAAAGCAGCTTCATGAGAATTAATCTTATACCCATTAATTCCCAGAAATCATGTCAGGCAGTTAGCATGAGTTTCAACCTAATACATTCACATTCAAAAGTTTAAACAATGAGCACTATAGCATTCTAAATTAAACATTTATGCATACACTCTTTCTCCTGTGTAATATTTTTCAAATTCATTTTTATCTACAGCCGATGGGCCTAAAATGTGAATTTAACACTAGATAATGTAAATGTCCATTCATTGTGTGCTTCCTTTCAACCAAACAACAATAAACAAACAAAAAATAACAGACCCTCCTTCAGCCATGACCAGTAACTACCTAATAAAGATAGAGAAAAGGTAAATAGCTTATAATGTCTGTGGCTATGCCTGGTTCATTTTTGCATAACGTTGATCTATAATAAAGGGTTCGGGGAGGGGAGAGGAGAAGGAGAGGAGTCTGCAGTTATGGGAAAAATGTACAACTCGGCTCGCACAATGCCTCAGTACTCGAGCTCACCAGTGCGCTGACCCTCTGTATCTTGGAGTCATTAGCTAGAGTCCCAGCCCTGCCTCCAGGAGGGGGGATTTGAACTCACACACCAGTGTGGGGAGATTCGGGAATTTGAGCATGCCAGTCAGAAGGGTCATTCCTCCTTGCTGATGAGGAGGACGCCTGTCCCCTGGGGAAGGAAAAACTGGATGAGTGACTGTCGCAAGATTCAGGCAATGGACATGCTGCTGACTCAGGAATGGACTCTGACAGCCACCCTGCTTCACTCCAGCCGCTCTGACTGGGAGCAGTTTTAGGGCAGCAGCATTGACAGGTACATGCAAAAGTTAGGGGAGAACGAATGGAAGAGAGAGGAAAGAGGGAATGAATGAGCAAATGAAACAGCAACTCCTTTTCCAGACATACATATACAAGAAATAAACATTTTTCTTTTTTACAAGTTGCTACTACCCAACAAATAAGACATGGTTGTGGCTATGCATTAGAACACCCACAGCATTTCTGAAAGGACTTTAAAAGAGGACCCACATTTTAAAAACTGATAGGCTAGGGCTGGGTATGTATCTATATCCACAATACTGCAAAAACCTATAAACTCAAAGAAAGTACACACATACGCCCATATATGTATTTGCATGTGGGTTGTATTATGCATAAATGACTGTCAACTTAAAATGCCATTCTCTAATTTATATGCAAATTCTACCTCTGGTAAAATAAAAACATATTTTAAGCAGCTTATAGTGCCAACACATTATTCCCATGAATGATTCCTAGTAAACTATTTATGCCAACTGTGGGTTTTTTTTTTATGATTTATTGGATGGTGAACGAAACCACTTAAACTATAGTTGTCTCTATGAATCAGTAATTTTCATGTTTCTAATTAAAATGTAAACAGCGTAATGAAGACATCAAGTTTTTAGGCAAATGTCTCTTCCAGTGCCACTTGGGGTATGGTAATTACTGAGGCAGATCTATGGATGCTCCTGAATCTTCTACAAGTCCAGATTAAAAGCATTACTGCTAAACCTGGCTTTTTACACAAGGGAATTGTGTACTTTAACCCATTCCCAGTTTGCTTACATATGCACATTGGCACTACCTTTAAAAACTGGTCATTAAAAAAATCAAAATAGAAAATAACAAAGGATGTAATTTATATTTAAAATGTTGATTATAAAACATTTACTAGCAATAAAAACATTGGAACTAGATCCATTCCCATTAGATTCCCTGCCACTAGCTTTTAGGAAAAAAAGAAAGGATAAACAGCAACCAAATTTTGTCTACCTTAAATTTATAGAGCCAAGATCTGGGTTGAGGGGTGGTTGGATAAACTGATTCCAGATTCAAAGATAATGTTCATTTCTAAGATTTCTTTTATTTAAATAACAGTTTAAAGTAAAATAAGTGTATAATTTAAACGTTAGCAAAATATAAAAAGTAATCATATATAATCCATGGAATAAAATCTTGTCATTTTCCCCTATCATATTCAAAAATTAAAAGTGCCTTTGATATAAAATTGTAATCTGTCTTCATTTTTATTTCAGCATTTATTTATCTCTGGAATTCGTCAAAATTTATCCTAAAGCAAGTGACCTCTTACACATGCTGAAGAAATACATCACCTCTTCTGCTTACAACTGTTAATTGAACTTCCCTCTGAAGCCTGTTTTTCCAAGTTATCCAGTACATTGCTTTACATATTTACTACCCAGCACTTGAATATATTTTTATTACAATTTTGCACCACCTGCCTTCTCCAAACATCCCTTAGAACTATTTAGTACTGTAGCTACCCTTGGAGTGAGTAGTTACAGCTGAAATCTGCAGTGATATGAAAAGTCTAAAATGCATGATAAAAGGAGGATTCTCCTCCCCTTATTCCTACCTCCGCCCCTGGACGCAAAGTCCAAAGACTGACTGATATGGCCAATTTTCATATTATTTTTACATGAATGCTAGGCATGTTGGTAAGGTTGACTATGGAATCGAGAATGGGTAAGCAATGTGAATGTGTGTGGGGGTGAGTGGGGCAGAGAAAGAGAGCAATTTTTGCACTGTTATGTTTTATTACCAAAGTAATGCAAACAAATAAATGTATATCCACCATCCTAGGGTCAGGGGAAGCGTTGAACCTAAAAGCGTTTTCTACAACTCTTCCACTTGAAAACATATAAGCTTTTTCTTTTTCTGATGTGGGCATAGAGACATAGTATTTTGGGGTGATGGAGGGGTAGGACATTTGAGAGAGGTGTATTTATGTAATGTTTTTTAAAAAAAATTTGACATCTCTGAGGGTTTCAGAGGGAAAGAAAGCTGATTAAACAAGACCAAGTGTTTTTGTGGGCTTAAGGGTGATATCATAGTTGTGTTCAATATCAGAAGTGTTGCAAGTACAGGCATCATTTCTATTCGCTTTGTGCCAGAAAGGTAAACACTGGATTGCATTGTGAATTAAAACAATAAGAAATCCCTTTCCTCTCAGGCTCTCAAGGCCGTGTTAATCGGGTGTAATTTTTAATGAACACTGGCTGCTTGGTACTCATTCAAGACATTTCATTAGAAGGTTATTCATTTAAAAATCAACGTTTCAACCATATCAAGCTGTAACCTTTCTTGAAATGTAAATGAATGGTTTAAATGAGAAGATTAATAAAAAAGGGATGTTCCAATTCCAAGCATGGCATGCTATGTATTTTTAAATTTGTCTATGCCAGATGCTGTCAGTCAGAACAAAAAACTGTCCAAGCAGACAATCTGTGCGTCTGAATGTTGATCATGTTGGAAAGTACAGGGGGGAGGGGGGAGAGTGTGTCAAGGATTCATGGTCCTTCATCTTTGCAGTAGAGCAAACACGTCTCTCAGTATAGCGACAGACAGCTGCTTCCACTTTCTAATGTGCCCTAACTTAGATCACTGAAAGAATTGTCAGCACTCAGAGAAACACACAAAGATAACACAGCCAGCTGCCATGGAGGGGAAAAACAGCACAGCTCAGAAGAAATGGGATTTGTTCCATTTGCATGATGCTGCCTCCCCTGGGCCCCTTTCTTTCAAATCCAAAGCACAAAAGACAACACTTAACATATTTGCTTAAAGATGACAACCTCATGTTGATTTCATTTGGATGTAACAGTGTCAGGATTACAGATATAAGAATATATTATATCTGTAACAGAGACTGACAAATGTACCCATCAGTGGAACTGTCTGATTCATCTGCTTATACAGCCATTTTACCATCCCAAGGGTGCCATCTAAGTAGTAACTTTAGAAGACTGAAGGTCTAATTTTATTACACCACATTTCAACCTACTAAACAATATTATTTCTAAAATAGATCATTTTTATTGGAAGTCTCCCTGATGAAAAATCCAGTAGACACCAGAGAATTTATGAACTGTATGGGTCCTTTGAACTCAATATACTGCCCATTTTAAACAACTTTTCTTGCTGTATGGCAAAATCCCCGTATCAAATAAGTGAAAGTTAGAAAGCAAGAGGGAGATTATATGTTTCGAGTGTCTAAGTATATTGATATAATAAACAGATTATATATATATATAAGACAGAGAGAATGAGAGAGGGAGAGACAGATTACAGATTATACGGATAACTATAAAATCAGGCCTTACCTGGTCCATTTGAATAAATTCTTTGTAACCGCTTATTTCTGTCTATTTCATTATACGTCTACCCTCAATACAATATCCATACTTCAACAGCAGCTATAAGAATAATCATTGCCTGTCAATATCTTTTGTACATATACTCAATCTAATTTCCTGTTAAGGTGTTTCTTTAGGCAGAAGATACGACAAGAGAATAATTTAAAGATGCATTGGCTAGCCACTACTCATTGTAACAAGTACAATGAAGAAAACCACGATTCCAATCTGAAGCCTACATACTTTTACAAATCTTTATTCTGTCTGACTTTATGGATTTTAAGTTTATTTCTTAAGTGAATAAAAAGATTTAGGATGATGTGATTGAACTGATTTATTTACATCTACATTACTTTGATTTACGTGATGGGAATTATGGCGGTAAGGAGACACAAGGAGAAGGCAGAGAGGAAGCAATCACTTTCTTCACATACATACACAGACATAGGCACACAGACACAAACACACAAGTAAATGTCTGGGCACACTCAGCCCCACAGTCCAACCAACTGACTTCCCATAACAAAATACTGGCTCCCTGTGTGCCTGTGTTGTCCAAAGGAACGCTCTAGTGCTTGTTGCTATTTACTGGCAACAGTATAATGCACTCATTTGGTCTTGTTTTCTAAAATAGAGTTAACTGCTATATGTAAAATTTCTGCACAGCAGATGGTTACCAATCATTATTTTCCATTTGTTTAGTTTCTAGTAAGAAGAAGAAAACCTGTGGGGTAGTGATGAAAAGAAAAACTAGCAGCCTGCATGATAACCCAAGCAGTGCCACAATATGCATTTTTTTAAAAACCAAAGAATCACTTTGATCACATAGCATATCAAGACTAAAATTTTGAGGGATGGGGGAGGTTATTCATCCCATTCTCATCCATAAAGCAAAATGCCATTTGAACAATTTATTTCTTAGTATAAAATCCTCTAAAATTTAGCCTCTATATGTTTTTAAGTGATCAAAGTTTCTAGAAGCAACTTATTATCACCATTAATGTTTGTCATCACCCAAGCTGAAATCATTTTTTTTAAACCTCTAAGTAGCCCAGTTGTCCAACAGAAAATGGGAAATAGGAGCCATTTGTGGACAAGTGCACATGCACAGAAAATTAAGCTGTAAATATCTGGACCGGGTTATTACTGGAATCTGGAAACATCTGGGGCTACAGAAAAAGCCAAGCCCCATTTCCACAACGTCCAGGTAATTGCTTAAATGATTTATACCTTACTGTTTCTATTAAAAATGTCTTTAAAGAGAAACATTTGTAGGCTTGGTTCTGCAATAAAAACTGGTATCTGATTTCACTTGTACAAAATCTTGTGAAAGATGCTACATTTCTTCAAGGACATATGCATGACTAAACTAAACCCTGGACAAAGACAGGGCTAAAAGAAGGTGTGGCCGACCACTGAATGAAAACAATTGTATCATGATAGCTAATTTTAAATGGTTTATTTGTCATTAGTTTCTATTCTAATCAAAAGAGTCCATTAGAAAACACTCTTTTCATGCATTTGGGACAAATATATTCAAGCCATTTTAGGATAAACTTGCACCTCAATATCCATTTTCAATTTTAGTTTTAATTAATTTCTCATAAATCTTGTTTACTGACACTTCCACTGAGTATCAAACCAAACTTAACTCCTAAGGGACAAATAAGTGCCACCTCCAAGACAGACTTGCACCACTTAGTTAAGAATCTGGAAAGATATTTAAATAGGTTCACTTAGATGGTATCTGTATGGAGCTACAAACTGGTCCATTCAGAATGAAAGAGCTTTCAACACTGTCATGTGTTGCAAAGACAGGTTGCTCTACTGAATAAACACACACACACGTGTGCACATGTGCATGCATCCATGTAGTTGTATTGACCTGAAATAATTCTATCTTTTAATTCAGATTGTAGGCCAAAAGGACAAATATAGTTTCATATTTTTCAAGAATTGCCATGTGTAGATCTAGCCAAAAATTCTATTACTGACAACTGTCAACTATGCATAGAGGGTCAAACCAAATAAATAAATAAACAGGAAAGAAGGGGAGGAAGAAGGAGTAAAAGAAGACAGACAACAAAATAAACCATTAACCACTGGCTTTTAACCATGGTTCATACTTTCTGGCCACCAACTTACATGATTACCCTTTGAGGAGGATCACCCAGTTTTCTTCTATCAGAAGGGTAAAGGAAAATGGGTGGCATTTTACATGTAAAGAATTCTCATGAATATTTTTATTCGTTTAAAACCCTATAGCTTTCTGATTATAAACCAAGTAGAATTTTAAGCCTCTATCTTTTAAATACTCCCTGGATTTAATTTGGTTGTTGGCAAGCTACCACTATAAGATTTTACAATTTGTAGCCTTTACTCTCAATCTGATGACTTTTAATTTATATTTTAACAATTTTAACTTACTTGAAGCATATTGAAGGGTTTCTAGAAAACCAGAAGTGTCTATTTAACAAACGAATGCAACACATGGGTCTTCACTGTTGCAGTCACACTGCAAAAATGCTTTTGCTACTTTTAACATATTGTTTCACAATCTTTATTATTCTACCTACAATGTACTGTCCTTTACTATTAGAGCCCTTTGCTGAAGATGCAGTGTTTTTATACAATTAACTAAGCAACATTTGTCCATTATAGCTCACTAAATGGCACATCTTTGTAACAATTCAGGTTCAACAATCAGCACTAGAGATACTTTCTTCTGCATAGAGTGTATGACATCAACCTAGATTTCAATATGTAGTGGTAAGATAGCATCTAGAACTTTTCAGCTCTCAAGAGCCCAAATTGGAAGAAAACGAGTGAGCTTTCAGTAAAGGTTATAGGTTTTCTTAGTAAAATTGTGTTTTTAAAAGAATGACAAAAGAGTCTTTGTTTTTTTTCTGGGTTGTTTGATGAAGCAATGTAAGCAAATGCTTTTCTCTGGTACCTCTTTAGGTTTAAAAACACAAATATAAAATACAAATCTTGTCAAGTATTGTTGCCTAACTCATTATAATTTAACACTTGATCAAATTGAATCTGCCTTAGAAATACTATAATGCTATTTATTGTAACATTCACGGCAGATTTGAGAAAGGAGCTGATCCTCCCACAAGCACACAAACCCTACTGGTAAAACTATTGAACACCTAAAAGACAAAGTTATGGGGTGAAATCCCAGCTAAATTGCTTACTGCCCAGTATTCAGTACAAAATAAATTTATAGACACTGTTAGATAAAGGTCCCAATTAAAATGTTAACCAAAGACATTCACAAATTAAGTTATAGTATCAACTCTAGATCAACTAGTTTGCATCTCACAATTTACCACCCCAATATCATCATGTTTCCAAAGAAATCTGTCTTGACTGCTGATAGTGCACATATTTGCAAACTGCCTGTTTATCAGAGAAAGGACAAAATAGAAAGAAATGCCTTAGGAGGTATTTATTTCCCACGTTCAACCAAAGGCAGAATGGCCAACTGTCGATCAATTCTATATTGGTAAGAAGTCAATATGGAAGTCTCAGAGTCTAGTATTTCATGATTCTGTGCCCTCAAATTTTTCTGTCTGCAAACACATGAGAAAAAAAATATTTCATAGAGAATAGTGATTTAAAGCTATTTGTTACACCTATAATCAAAGCAGTCTACAGGTTTATGTTTTATAAGATTTTAAAGATAGCATAATAATGTTTTTTAAAAAGAGTTTAAAGGCTCCCTATTTAGAGATACAAAAATAGAACCAATGACTGTAAGCCGCTTTTTAAGTATATAATTATAAAACTATTTTTCAGGGTTATAAAGTCTTTGGTAATAACATTATATAAAGATATAGAAATTTCAATTTTTTAATGAAATATACAATTTTCATAGATCTATTCTTTAAATATTTAAAAATCATCTTTTAATTTTTTAAAGTAAGATTAATAAAATATTAACCGGCCAGGTGCGTTGGCTCACGCCTGTAATCCCAGCACTTTGGGAGGCAGAGGCGGGTGGATCACCAGGTCAGGAGATGAAGACCATCCTGGCTAACACGGTGAAACACCGTCTCTACTAAAAATACAAAAAAAATAGCCAGGCGTGGTGGCGGGTGCCTGTAGTCCCAGCTGCTGGGGAGGCTAAGGCAGCAGAATGGCGTGAACCCAGGGAGGTGGAGCTTGCAGTGAGCCGAGATCACGCCACTGCACTCCAGCCTGGGTGACAGAGCAAGACTCCATCTCAAAAATAACAATAATAATAAAATAAATAAAATAAAATATTAACCAAGTGATAGTCTCCTATGCTTTTATCAATTCAATTCACCAAACATGTATTGAATACCTATTATAGGTCTTATACTATACACACATGTTGAGGAGATTAAAAATAAAAATGAATTAGATGTGTGTGCTCTCAGGGAATTTACAGTTTCATAATAGAGAAACACAGATGCCTAGCAATCTATAGTAGGAGAAAGATGATAGTAAGTGATCTAAAGGAGACATTTCAAATGTTCTAAGGCACAATTAAGTAGATGTCGAAATCACTCCTAATTAGGGTGCCTCAAAGAAGTCTTCATGGATGATGCAACATCTGACCAGGATACCATAGTCCTAGTAGGATTTCAACAAGCGGAGAAGAACATGTCAGGATGCGAAAAGAAAGTGAACAAAGACTAGTTGCTGATAAAGTACAGGAAAAAAGGTATTGCTTTCAGTTAAAGTCCACTTTTCATACCAAATATTTTAAGGATTTGAGGTCCCTAACTCCACGGCTTAAGTTAATCTGATTGTCACTCTACTGAAATCTCTTACAGGAGAAAAGCATTAGCTAACTAATATCCATCAACTCTTAAGATATTAGAATCACTGACACTTTTGCATGCAATCAATTAGTAAGCATATTTAATGAATGCTTATCAACTCTTCTGATGGGCTTAACAAAGTAATAAATGGTCCTTGAGCTTTCTACATTGTTTCCAGGATAATTTTTGGAGTTTCTTAAGAGAAACAAAAATATTTTGCATCTTTTAGATGACTAGCAAGGTCCAAGTTACATGAGTTCACTAGTCCATGACAAAGCAGTCATGGAGTATACAAAACTGCAAGAAATCTTAGTCGTCATCGGATTACCTCAATCATCTCTTCTTTTATAAAAAAGTAAACTAAAAACCAAGGCTCAGCGAGGTTGAATGGCTTACCCAAGGTAACAAAATGATAGACTGTGGGCTTCTGCTGACACTGTCCTTCATCATTGTTACTTTCCTGAGGTGTTCTTGCAAGCCTGACAGAAATGTTTCCAAAAGTCTAGATAGGTTGTTGAACTTCAGCCAGATGATGAACTATCTGTACATGTCATTAGTATATTCAGTTCTGAACAGATATCTTCATTTTCCTAACTTCAAATCAGGAAGAATGACATTTCTTAAAAGGTGAAAATCTTAAGATCTCCTGAGATATATAAACGTTTGTTTTATGTTAGAATCATCTGAGGAGCTTAAAATTTCATCAAACTGATCTAGTGTAGGGCTTAGGCAAAAGTTTTTTTATTATTTATTTATTTATTTTGCTTGTTTGGGGTTTTTGTTTGTTTGGTCATGAAGTTACAGCTGGCATTTACTGAGCTGATAAAAAATTTAACATCACATTTTTCTAAAACCAATTCAAAGTATTAACTACTTCAATGATTTCAACTTCCATAATGGCAATAAATACATTAGTTTCCAAAAGAAGCCTTAAAAGACATATACCTCCATCTTCAATGGATTTTCTTCTGTCACTTCATTTGTGGCCTAAAAAACTTGAGTATGTTGACAGAGGAAAAAAAAAGAGCCTGAGAATAATATATATATGCCTTTAAAGATGATTCTATATATATATATATTCAATATATATATATATATATTCACAGTTTTTAAAATTATGGAGACAAAAATGAGAACAGTTCTTTTAATCTGCATACTCACAAATCCCATATAGTCAGGATTTGATATAGAATCAGTTGTTCCTAAAACGGAGAATACAGTTTGTTAAAATAGTACTACATGCTATTTACTGAATATCAGTCAATCATTCTTAATAAGTGATAAGTTTTTTTACATAATTAATATTAGGGTTTAATTTACAAAATTGCCAATATCATTTTGTGTAACAACCACATGAAAAGAGTCTTTAACCTTAGCTTTGCCTCAATGACTTTGTCGAACTTGTGCCTACTTCCCCTATTCCTACATGTTGTCTTTCATCAAGAAGGGCAGTTTATCCATGACAAAAAAATGCTGCTTTACTTTTCCCTAATATAAAGCCTAATATTATTCCCTTAATTAATTCAAACTACCTCTCATGATCTAAATATCATATTCCAGTGGCTGAAATGAAATTTGATTTTCTAGATGATCAAGTAATAACCATCCTTGCAGATAAATATCAAAAACTTTTTTAAAAAGAAAGAAAAGAAAAGAAAAAAACAGCTCTTCAAAACGGTACACAGCTAGGTAAGTAGGAAGATGGCCTAGACAGCAAGGTTCTTGGTGAGTATGCAAATAGTAAAATAGCAGAAAACATTTTCCCCCTAGCCCTAAGCAAAGGACACCAGGAAGCTGCTAGAAAATAAAGACAATTTTTAAAAATTACGTATTTAAGTATACACGTGCATTCCAATCATATATCAGCAACACCTCCCATCTTAGTGACTGTGGCATTTTGGTGTAGTAGGGTAAAATTTCAAGGAACTGTCATTACATGGTGGTAAAATTGCAGATTTACCCATCATTATAAACAAACCTATACTATATGTTGTACTGTCCTTATTAGATATCTTTATAAATAAATAGTACAAAATAGTTTACCTATAAGCTTTTTATTTTATGCTAAAACAAAACAAGACAAAAATCAAAAAAGTAAACAAAAAAGGCGTTACTGCACTGTATGTGAGCATTTCGAGGCTTATTAAAGAATAAAACATAATAAAGAGCTTTCAATTTTTTTTTGTAATACTTTAACAGCCAAAAATGTTATTGATGGAGATTTCACATCCATGTTTTTAAAAAAAATCCCAAAAGAATTTTGCTTATGTACAATCTTTTTCTCTTTCTAAAGCGATACCAGCTCCAATTGAACATCCATTTCTGAATAAAATTCTACTATCTTACTATCCATCAGTAAATTCATATTGATGATTGGTTAATTAGTACTCTTAGAATTATAGAAAACGTATTTTTCCAATTAGGTAACACTTACTGTATTCATAGTATGTTTAAAATCTTCCCAGAGAAAGAAAAAGCACTGTTCATATAGGCATATAAAATTCCAAAGCTGGTAATATGTTTTTCCTTCCAGTTTGTCAGACAAGGATACAAGCCATTCAGGGTCCCAATGTCTACATTTGGGTCCTATCAGTATTTCCCTCCCCAAAACGTTGCTTAATCTTCTGAATAATGCAAATGGAAATCTCTCTTTAAAAGAGAACTTTGTACTCTTTTATGTAGTAGAGTCGAGTCAGTACAGTACTGACTCTACAGGCATAGGACAGCACGGTAAGGGCAGGGGGATAAGACCCACATCTTTTGTAAGTTGGGCCTAAAATTGACTCCAGATTTGCGAGTCATGAATAGAAAGTCAGTTTTAATATAGATGTGCTTTAGAAAGTAAAAATGGCGATTATTCTTAACAAGTTACATATTGGGTATTAGTCTTCAAAAATGACTCATAAAATATCTTTTTAAGTACTTAAAGTCATGAATATGTTCTACTCTTTTACCTCTGCTTGAATGTAATTTTTCATTTTCCAGGAAAGGATACATTTTCTAACTAACCCCGTTAACCTAATTACTCATAAAGAAATACCAAAAGTGTCCCTGACATCAATACCTTCACAAAGAAATATATCTATGCACATGCACAAGAACATATTCCATTTAGATAATCAAAACTGTAATTTTTATTTAAAAGATTCCCTTAGATCCACGTAATTCCTAGCAGTAAAATTTATCAAAAGCACTTAGTTTGCAAACAATAAGACTGCCATATTTATAGCCTTATTTCTTCACCCATATACTTTAATTGAAAAGTAAAAACTATTAAGCATAACTAATAGTACTGTTTATTTCATAGTATTTGTTTGATCTGAAAATGGGGATTTTAATGAAAATGCCTTTAATCTTAAGGGAACCTTTTTATCCTACTCAAAAAAAATTATCTTGTAAGATTAAAATCTGTGAATCATACCTAATTAAGATTTATAATTTAGCATCCTTGAGGTATATGATTTAAAAGAAAGAGTTTACAATATTCAATTTGAAATTGAAAGGTAAAAGAAATGAACACATGAAAAATTTTAAAAAAACCTATTTTTGGCACAACAATATACTATATTGCCACTTATTTACCCACATGCCTAGTTTAATCATTTTTAAAGCAAAACATTTCATATGAAAATACAAGATTCCAAGTATAGGAATAAAGCAGGAAAAGAAGAGTCCCAATTGAAATTTATACTACGGAATTTGGAGATAGAACACAGAACATTAGAAAACATGATTTGTGGCTAGCTACCTACTAAAATATTTCAAGTTGGCAATGGCTTAGTTAAAAAAAAGAAAAAAAAAAGATTCCTAAACTGTAGGATAAATTTTTAGTTAAATGGGACACTGTTATAATAGTTATTTCCAAGCTTTCTTTCATTAAAGTGCCTATCAGTGTGGACAGCAGTGCCTTATTACACAGGGCAAAGATTTTTCTTCTTAGAAAGTCTCATATGTAGCATTTCTCCCCACAAAGTCTAACAAGGCATTCAAAATAAGTTCAATTTTTTTCTTCCTCAAAAATATCTTTAAAGCCCCCCACTTTCACCCCAGTCTTGGATTACATAAAAGAATAGTTACTTTTTCCAAGCTCTTTGATATTTCCCTTCCTGGCAGAGTCATCTGATGTGAGAAATATCTTTTGAAAATAAATGGTGCAACTTCAAGTGCACTCAGATCCATACTTGCTGGACATTCCATCATATCTCAGTTTTGATTTGAAAAAGCCACTTGACTTCAAAATTCAGTTTTAGGTATCTCAATATGAAGTTTGATCTCATTGAGAAGTACTTTGGGAAGCAACGGTGTAAATGTTTTGTCCACCTATCAGCACAGAATGTTGGTAAAGGAGTCATATGACTCTAATTTGCAGGGAGAGGGAGGTTATTGCAATACAAATTGAGAAACTAAGTCCAGGATTTGAATATAGGATACTGCAACATTCGTGTTACTGCGTAAGTTACTTTTCATCTTTAACACAGCTGTCACCACATGTTTATATAGCTAAAATACCACTTTCAAATGTCAAAGTATCAATACTGATACTATTATAACAACGTTATTTGGGAGTTTGCCCCTTCTTCCTGTCACTTAATGAGTATACTTTCGTTTTTTTAATGGTCAGCATTTTGTATCAGATAATGTAGGATTTCTACATAAAAATACTCATTTTTCTTGTGCCTTAACCTAGGAGGGCTAGTGGCAGTACTTGGCAACAGAGAACCTCCTCAGCTCTTACTACAAATCTCACTGAAATTCTCCCATCCCAATTATTCTGGGCCTGGGAATAAGTATTGAAGTATGTAACTACATGCAAACCATTAAAAAAAAAAAAAAAAAAAGTTCTTTTTAAGAATATTTGCACAAAAAGCCACATGATGTATAGGATATATATCAGATACAGGGCAAGAAGAGACAAAAGCAAATATTTCAATCCCCAGTTCAGTTATAGAAAGAGCAGGAGATACTTAATGGTTCATTTCCCATCCGTTTTCTTACTCAACTCTCATTAGTATCTTTTTGGGCGAGGCACATGGAATCATTGTGGAACAGTCAGTCTCCAATAGGAAACCTAGTGACTTCCACAAAGTTGGCCTCAGATAAAAGTCTGTCGGTGGTGAAGGCAGGGCTGGCTTTATCGCCCTATCATTTGTTCAGGCACACAGGCCCCCACCCCACCACACAACAAAGGGCCCTGGATTTTGTTTAATGCTCTGTGTTGCTGTCTTTAAATTAATTTTTGAACAAGGTGCCTCACATTTTAATTTTGCAGTGGGCCTCAGAAATTATGTAGCTGGTCCTAGGTGAAGGTAAAAATGTCTCTTAATGGTAAGGATAATAAGTCAAAAGATAAGCAAAACATTTAGAACGACATACAGAAACCCACGGCTTCACATTGCACTACCTTTAAAATTTTATTTGGGATGTTACTATTTCCAAGAATAATATTTCATCATGAACTAATGCATGAAAGTAGAGGTCCCCCATTCTCAGATGAGTTTACTCTCATAAATAAATGGCATTTAATTATCAGTTGTTTAAAAAGCATCCAGTTGACTATAAGGCAAACAGTTGAATCGGGAAAAACAAAATATATCTATATATATATACACACACATATATATTTCATATGTGTGTGTATATATATATACACACATAGCTAAATGGAGTATAATGCAGTTTCTATTCTCATTCCAGGAATATATCCACAAGCAGAATGGAATAAATGTGTAAAATACCAGCAGAAATTAAAACATAGGAAAGAAACAGAGTAAAAGTATTTTCAGCATAATGAAATGGGGTAAAAGAAAACATTTTATAGGTATTTTACATTTCATATTCTGTAGTATAAAAAACTTTACTGTAAATTATATATCCTTAATAACTGTTTGGTTAAAAGCTCCTCATCCTATGAAAAGAGAACAGAAACCTAGTGAGAAGCAAATTTTCCAAAATTACAAAACATACTTTCTAAAAAACATTTTCCAACACAAAAATACCAATACTTAAGCTGAGCTATAGTTTAAAAAATTTAACCTTGGGCCTTCATATAATAAATCATGCATTCTACTTTCAAGATGTATCAGTTTCAAAAATGATTGGAAGCAGTGATACTATAAACGCTTTGTGAAAGTCATGAGAGCTAAAATATGAGCAAACATATCCATTTATACATATATTTAACATAAATACATCTAAATTGAAATTCTCCTTTGGATTTACTGCTTCTGATACACCCTGAAACAACAGCCCACCATATGCAATGTTAAGCAAAGTGTCAATATTCAAATAACAAGACAACAAGCAGATTTGTTGCATAAAATGTGTAAATATTATTAACAGAAAGTGCCATATGATATCTCATGTTTTGATGGTTTCTGATCACCTATCTTTTCTGCCTCCTCAGTCTCAGCTAAGACTACTGTTGTCAACAGGTACTTACGGATATGCTGTATTGAGGCAGCGCTTCTGAGCAGGCACCTGTGGTGCTGCCCTAAGGAAACTTAGCATACCCCTTGCTTTTGATTTGCTTCGAACTTCAAGGTACCGTTTATTTTGAGTATATTCGTTCATACTCCTTATTCCTACTATTTTACTTTTTAAAATAAACATTTCTGAAATAAAATTGCCATTTAAATGATAACATCAGAAATATCAAAAAGATCAGTAATCAGCAATCATACCAAAGCAGCTATGCTTAAAATTTCTGCCAGAAGTTAAATGAAAATGCTAATGCTCAAAATTCAAGTTTAGGAAAAAAAGAAGAAAATGACAAAATCCAACCACAGAAAGCACTTGCTAAACTGCCATTTATTTGCAGTGTGTCAAAAAAATTCTTTCATTTTCAATAAGCAAAAATATAGGTACAATCTCTCTCTCTTGCTCTGTGTGTGTGTGTGTGTGTGTGTGTGTGTGTGTGAATTGAAAGGCAGAATTTTGGGACTTACAAGATTCTAAGTGGTACTCCCAAATAATTTCTAAGTTCAACCAATTTCAATAAAACACTAACTCTTGTATATCTCAAAAGAAAGACACATAATTTTTTTTTATTGAGAGTTAAAATTTGTAGCTTTTCCTGTACCATTTGTTTATTCTAGTTTATCAATGACTCAAGAGAAACAGCAGATATGCTGATTAATCAAGTTCTATCGATCAGTAGCATATGTCAGTATTTCATACAAACATCTGCAGAATAGTTTCTTCCAACCAAAAATTTATAAATCAATTTAAATTCCTGGTAATTAAATTTATTAGCTCTCCAACAATGAACACAGTACTTTATAAAGAGTAGTATGTGAAATCTGCACTCAAGAATATATTGATCAAAGGTAAAACAGCACCTTTCTATTTCTACTAAACCAAGGTTCTAAAAACTGGAAACTTCACACCATAAAAGCCTGCAATTGTTTCAAATACATCTAGTAATTCTGTTGATTTTGGACCACTAAAACTGATTACTTAATTAGGCAATCATTCAAGGCATCCAAACACTCACACAGACAAAAACAGGGAAGTATTAGCATGGTTGTCTTCACCTTGACATGAACATTCTGAAAACCAGTGCAGACTCCCAAACTTTGTGGATCTGTCCCTAAGCATGTACTGAGTAAGACACTAAATTCTAAAAGGTGACAACCAGAAGCTCAGGAAAAAAAATAATTAACCTATAATGAAATTATTCATTTATCTTTTCAGGTGGTTTATATCTTAAACTATCTTAGAAATGCCAAGTAATAATACAGATGATCTCCATAGATTCTTGGAAATAACTACCTATTTTCTTCCCCCTGGTTACACTCTTATATTATCACCTAAAAGTAATTAATGAAATTTCTGCACTCTTGTATATCTATCAGAAGTAACTACCTACAAAAAGGTTTTCAAAGTTCCTGCCTAACATGAAAAAAGCAAAAACAAAAACTATTTTCTATTTATGGGAAGGAAAAAATATCAGCCCTGGAAACTCTGCTACAGGAGTCTTAAATATAACTAAAGACTAAAACCTCCTATTTTCACTCAGAAGATATCAGATACAGTTTTAAGAATCTTACTGATTTCAATAGAGTCAGGAGAAAGAAAAATACTCTATTTTCAGACAAAAAAAAAGAAAAGATGTTTCTTGAAATAATTCCAAAGAGACCCTGTAAACTGTGTTTTTAGGAGAAGAGAAAAGCAAATCAACTCATACATACAGCTTCCAAACAGAAGTCTTACCCTCTTCCAGGAAAACAACAATGAGATTTTATTACCCTGCTATGATTCTTTCATTTCAGACATGAATCATTAGCAAGTATTACACTTCTCAAAACTCCCACCCTACTCTTCCCTTCTTATTTGATGATAGACCCAGATGAAATAACAAGTTGCCTCCAGCAGTGTAAAACAAGTATCCAAAAACTCTATTTCAAAGAAGAAACACTTCTTTGGAATCTTTGCCTCTCAAAATGAAGCAGGCTGCTTCTAACTGCTTTCACAATTTTGTTTCAACTTGGTCATTTTCCTAACAATACTTTCTAAATTTTAAATAATGCATACAACATATTCATTATTCAAGAATACATAGCATGTTTAATCTGATACCTCTATTTTTAAGCTGAAATTCCAAAGGACTTACGTGTCCGTGTAGTTTATATTGATAACCATAAACATGCACAATTAATAAACAATAGAGACGATGTGTGCAAGCATGTTTTGGGGACACGGTTTTTGTAGAAACAATGTTTCTTTTCCAGATAAAAGCTAATTTGTCACAAATATAATGAAGATAAGAAGCAAGAATGAAGGAGTAAAAGAGAGGAAGAAGGTAAGAGGATAACTATTTGAATGAATGAAAAACTCTTGACTCTCTACATATTCTTCCAAAATACTCTTTCAAAATAATTTTGCTTTTGAACAATCTGTTCAAAACGTCCATTCCATGTGCACCAAGAATCCAGCCATCACTAAATGTATTATAAATGTATATTCTAACAATCATCATTTTATAAAGTCTGGGATTTCCCCTTCAACCTTTCAACTGTGATGTCCAGAAAACTTCACACATGGTGAAATCCTAATAAATAGATCTTGTTGGTTCCAGGAAACATTTTTAAAAATCTATATTGGTCAAAATATCCTTGCTTTTTTTCTGTTGTATTAAATTTAGGATCAAAAACATCAAAGCAGCTTCCACCTCGGACCTAACTTTTAGAGGATCAATGTGACAAGGCAGTCCCTGATAGATGTTTCTCTTGATAAACGACTTGTTCAAAAGAGACATTGTAGCTTTCATTTCCTGACCACAACACACTTTTAATTTGCAACAGCAGAGCTGCCAGAGTGTGAGCACTTGCCCACTTTCTAGTCTGTTAGGTTTGTAGCTCTAGTTCCTTTAGGCCGCACATTTGAGACAAACAAAATCTAAAAATAATCAGAGTAAAGAATTAGAAAATAGGAGCCACTAACGTCACTTTATACATATACACAAGTGTCTACTTTATATATATGTATATAAACTTTCGCCCCTAGTATTCTAATATGTGATAACAAGGCTCCTAAGTTAACATCATTTGAACATCGGACATTTAAACATAGGGAAATGAATTATGTGACTATTATTTAATAGTAAGCAGAGACTTAAGGGGGGGCAATTTACACACTCAAATCTGCTGTTAAATGTCATGAATTATATAATTGCCTATGCCAATATGTTTTTCATGAATTATTGCAATGATTATTATTAGTACTACCTAGAAATCACATTTAAGTATCAATACGGTGAACAGTCAAACCATCCAATTTCTGCTCTCAGCACATTGTCCGAGCTCCGATTTAAAATTTATAAATGTAATATCCTCCTCATCACAGGCAGCAGCCCAATCTGCTCTGAATATATATTACAGCTTTAACATCACAGAGGGAAATCGCCCATCTGGCAATCCCATTCGCTCCAACAGCTCCGGGGGAAAAAAAGCTGTGCTCTCTCCTCCTTAAAACATTTCTCAGGGCAAATTATGTGCATCTAAAATAAACAGTCTTCTTATTGATCGCTTCAAAGTCAACAAGTTCCAAATGCAAAATTCAATCAAATCCTTCCTATCGTGTAAGTGTGGTGTGTATTTAGCTCAGTAGTCACCAGAGTCCAACCAGAAGTGTATGTCGCGCAACGGGTCTTGTAGTTCCTCTCTTCGTATTCACATTTGTGTTAGCAGAGAGCAGTGACCACGGCCACACTACAGACCCCTGGCAGCTTTGCCCCACTGTTATTTCTTTTTTCATATTCTCTCTTTCCTTCTTTTTCTCTTTTCAGGAAGAATTAATGATCATGGGGTAAATATAGCAACAACCAAAAAAAAAAAAAAAAAAAAAAAACAGTCTAAAGTGGACATATCCTTTGGTTATGCAAAATACTTTAACATCTTTTTGTTGTTGTTGGTCCCTCTCAGTCTTAATTGAATATCACGAAGTGTACACAGGGCACTGCCACAAGAGCTATTGAAAACCCCCTCTCACTCCATTTAACTGACTTTTTTTTTTTTTTTTTTTTTTGTAAAGAAAGAGGAAAGAGCGATTTCAAACGAAGTCCATTTCAGTGCCTGATTATTTAATTCTGTCACAAGTTAAAAGTAAAAAGCGCTGACAGGCAGACGAGTGAATGGAAAGGGAAAAAAGAAAAAACCTATCCTTGCTCTTTAAAAGACATCAAGGACTTTGGACAATCAAAATATATTTTTTATTTTCATGTAAAAGATACCTCTTCACTCACTCCCCTAAAAAAAACACACTCGGAAGAACCGATTACTCCACAAAGTGCAATCATCAAGAGCAGATAGTCAAACTGCATTAATAGATTGAGAAAAATAAAATTTTCATCCAGTCCTGTTCCTGTGTGTGTACATAGACATAGATATACTTTCATTAGTTAGTAATCTTTCCCAACACTCCTACCCTCTCCCCTTTGCCCAGCCTCCCCCCTCCAAAAAAAAAAAAAAAAAAAAAACCCACACTGAGTTTAACTAATTTACATACTATTTGACTTCAGCAGTTATATATATACAGTGCATTACTAGTAACGTGCAACTTCTGGATGACAGCTAAAACCGATAAAAGTGGATTCAAGTAATATATTAATCAAAACTGCAATATACAAACAAGTGATAGCAGAAGAAAAAAAAGCATGGTGACATTAAACATATATTTTTTTAAAGAAAAAGGAATTCTATATCATGAGCAACTGCTTGCCAAGCAGTCTTCAATGGTTTTATCATGCTATTTCATTTGTCTTTCCTATTTAGATGCAAAGGAAGTAAATTCCAAAACTGACATACCATAAACACTGGTGCTACTGATCATTTCTTGCTGGCAGCACAAAAAGCTGAATTGGATTTCTCACAAGCAGGAATTCCAAAGGTTGCTTTTCATTAAAGCCACTTTTCCTCTCAGCTATCAAATGTCACTGCCTTGAAACGTGGGCCCTTTCGTCAGGTATTCATTTAACCTACATGCATATAATTAAGGGGGAAAGCAACATCAACAAAAAGGGGATCTCAGATCACAGGAGAAGAAAGAAAGGAAAAAAAGCACATGACCAGGAATGCAAGTCCATGTCAATTTCACTCACTCCCATTGAAACTAACAAGAGCTCCGGGGAGGACGGTAATAGGATCAGTGGATTGTATATACCATTAAATTATACATCTTTCTCTCCCGTTCCTTGCCAACAATACGCCCACCACGCTGTACCCCCTCCTAGATGATGTGCTTACATTTTTCTGCAACCGATCTTCTGACATTTTCTCGTTCCCCCAGCCACGAGATTGTAATTTAACCTCAACTTTTTGTGTGTGTGCAAGATTCTTATTTACACTTCTTATTTACTTAGAAGTTAGTTCCCGAAGAAAGTCTAGCCCCACCCTATAGCTCCGCTTTCTTATTTTTTATTTTTGAAGTAAAAAGATAGTAATAAGTAAGCCCAATATAGTGAAAAGCGAGATTCTTGCAATCGCGAACTCTTAATCCCATACTATTGTTGCAATGATTAAGCAGCAAAAATATGCATTATAATGTTTCAGGGCTACTTTGAACAGAGATATTAGACAGCAGGTTGGCGTACAGAATAGAAACGTGTGGAAATTGAATTTAATGTTTATGGTACAACTCGAAGATCTCTTTTAATTACAGGTCTTGGATGTATTTATAATCTTTAAAAATAAAACAAAAACAAATTTAAACAGATGGTAGAAAACTACGAAGCTCCTCTTACCTGAACGCGCGGAGAGAGAACCCGATAGGTTAGCGTAGCATCGATCCGATGTGTTTGCTGATGAATGGAAGCTAGGGTTAAGTGAAGGTGCCTATGATTTGAAATCATTCCAAGTTTTTGAAGGGAAGACGGACTGCAGCCTCTGCCATGTTGGAATTTCAAACCCAAAACAGCTGCTTGGAAGGAGCCAGCATGCCAGAGGCTGGGCGCAGGCGCAGAGCGCCGCCGAGCCAAATTCAAATCACTTTCACACTAAGAGCCAAAGATCAGTTTTCAAAGGAGAGAGGGAGAAAGAGACAGAGGCTGCCGTGAGGGAGAGAAGACGGGAGGCAGTGGCGAGAGGCGGGCAGTGGAGAGAGACGGGCAGCGGGAGGACCAGGAGGGAGAGGGAGAGGCGCACGGAGCCCGCGGAGCTGGAGGGGGAGAAAGGGAGGCGGGAGGCGAGCGGGCGAGCGAGCTAGAGACGCGCCAGAGATTCATGGGCAGGGAGGGCTCAATGGCCGCGCCGCGCCGGCCGGCCGGCCGCTCGGGTCATGTTACACGGCCGGGGCCGCGGCGGCCGCCCAGCCTCGCCGACGCGCTCACGCGGCCCGGAGGGGGCCCCGAGGTCATGATTACGCGCGCGGGGACTCGCAGCTCTCCCTGCGCGCACTCTCGGGCGGCCCAGCCTGGGGAAAGGGGAGCAGCGCCGTAGGGGGAAGGGGCCTTTCTTTCCCACGCGTGACCAGCCGGCCCCTGCGCTCCCCGGCCTGCCTTAGAGGGCCCGGGACAGAGCCCCGCTGCTCCTCGGCCCGCGGGCCCTTCCCTGCCGGTTCCCGGCCCTCTCGACAGCTGCGGCCCGTCCGCCCTCCCCCATCCCCTCTGCGCACTGGACGGGATCTGGTCTCCAGAGCCCGGACCTCACCGGCACCCTCCCCGGGGCCCCCAGCACCAGCCAGAAAACGACTTGATCTGCTTAGAAGAAGCAACTTCAGGGGGAAAATTCGCGTTCACCCAGTTCCCCTCCCCCGCCTCCCTATGAATAAATAAAATCCTAAGTGTCTAGGTGTGCGGTCCCCTCTCGCGCTCCCTGGCTCCCCTCCCTACCTCCCCCAGGCGGCTTGGGCCGGAGAAAGCAGCGCCCGGGGGGCCCTGGTGTCGGCGGCTGGTGCGCAGGCATAGACGTTAGGCTTCTGCCTTCCCAACCCCCCTCTATGGAGTAATCTGGGGACCCAGGAGTGGGAAGAGAGTAGGGGCTTTGTGGTGCTGGGAGCCGAAGAAGAATGAAATGTGCAGTTGAGTGTGTTGCTCGCATCCCAGGGAGCAATGCAGTGCTGATTGTCTGTTGCTGAGATAGCCTTTTGTTCGGAACATAAGGTTTAAGAAACACACACACGTTTTCTGGGGTCTCTTGTTAGATGTAAATGTGCGGCATCCAGACGCTTACTATGCAGTGTAAGCTCAGTTGGTTTACTAATCACCCCGCCCCACCCGCAAACAATCAGGATCATTTGAATGGGAACCTCATTCAGACTTCTAGGCTGAGAGTATTGCCTTCAACCTATTTCATTCTAGACTAGCCAACCATCCAACTGAGATAATAAAGCAAACAATAACATTTGATCATGATGTCTACGAGATAATGTGCCCGGCAAAGTTCTTTAGGAATTGTAATGAGAAAGAGAGTGAATTGGGTCATAATTTCTCTTCGTTTTCATTAAATATGACTTTAATAGATAAATGGTAAGTTTATACTTTGGCCTGGTAGACATCCAGTCCTCTATATTTCGACGAAGCTAAGAATGAAAGAGGTAAATTAAATATTCCACCAGGAGCCCATCAAGCTGAAAATGTTATCTTTGAAGGTTGGCACCGAAAATGCACTTGCTGAGGACTGACCCTCCTCATAAGGGTATTCGCATTTCCCCCAGTTTCTCTGTTGTAGATTTGATAGCCTAAATTGCAGCTCTCCAGATGCTGAAATGCAGCTCTTTAAAATGCCAAATATATACTTTGAAATTAATTCCATTCACCTTTTATGATGTTCTTACCTTTGAATGGATGCCTTTAGCTAACACACTGAGAAATAAAAATTATTTCGGTTAAATCTAGGCAGATGACAGAATTTAAAAGACCAAAAAAAGAGTGATTTGAGATCCTAAGAAATATTTCTAAGCAATGAGATTTCTATTTGGAATGGATTTGACCTTTCTGTGCATTTTTTTTTTTAAAGGAGTCTTCGAAATAAAACAGAAGAACTTTATTCTATGTAACAGAGAACACTGAAACCTCTTTAGATATATTTTACAAGATAGCTTTGAAAATGATATTCTGAAAAGTTGTTCATTGGATTTTACCACAAAGAAATAAGTGTAGGAAAATATCTGTGGGTCACTGCTGGATTGAGTACAGATGAATTAAAAAAAAAAAAAAAACTGTGAAGCGCTCATAATCGCAGTTATTACCCATTTGGGGAATGACGACCAAAAGTCCCCTGGACACACAGCAGATGCTCTGTGCAAGTCGGGCAAAACTGCTCTGTTCTTGTTTGTTAAAAAAGTTCAGAGCTCATCAACCTTTAACATTTAATTCCTAGCACTGAATTTACAGTTCCTTGTGTAAATTCAAATAGTGAATAAAATATAGAGTGTCCACTGAATAGAAAAGCGATGTATTTTGATGACAGACTTAAAGCCGTTCATCTGTAATTTCTAAAATAAAACAACCCCTGCTCTTTAAAAAGAGGAGGAAAAAGTGTGGTCAGCAAGAACTTATTAATAGATAATAACTGTACCTTTCCAATTGCCTTATAGATTCATTTGAAATACACATTATAAAAAACATCATTCAACATTCAAATAAATATAATTAACTTTGGAATCAAACAATTGGAAAACTATTCAAAAGAGCACTGGATAGCGGTACAGAGTTTCAAAATCGTTCAAAATAACATATACTCTGGGAATAAAAGGGACTTACATAATAGAATATACATTTTGGGACTTCCATAATAATAATGTACACAAGGGAGTCCGTCATTGCACTATTTCTCCCTTTTTTTTAAGTATAGGTAAAAGTTGCTTTTCTCCAATTACTTTAAGCAAAGGAAAATAAAATTTGACTTTCTTTTTGACGGAGATTCATTGCTTTGTTTGCAATGTTCATATTTTTCATTGTTTTAATAAAACTATCTTTAATGATGTGGTATGATTAAAAAGCATTTTAACAGTCATATTCTGTATGCATTTGTCTTCAAAACTTTTATTCAAAAGAAATGTTTCTGGCTGTAGCTGACATCCATCTCTATAATATTTTTTGAAACTTATTCAGGTAACATGAGAATTAAATATTGAGTGTTTAAAGGAAGTTGTTTGGCTAGTCAGGGAAACAATTATTTCAGAAAAGAATAAATTTGACTAATTTTTCCCACTCTATTAGCAGTATCATTTCTCTTTCTCTTTTACTTTTTAAATGCACAGACATTAAAATATAATGCATTACATTTTGACTAATATATGAATGTCTAATACACAGTATATTCGGACTTGCGCTTTTTAAGAAAATCAGAGGAAAAAATCAACATAACTAATTTTTCTTCAGAAGTGTTTGTGTGTGTATGCTTTCCTTTCAAAATAATTCAGAGGGGAATTCTACGTATTTCTTCTTTTTCTTCTGAAAATAATGTAAGCAACAACAATAAAAGTGAAGGTTAAGGGAATAAGCAAAGTGATATTGAATGTGATTTTGCAAATGACCATAGACTTGTCTGCACTGGACTAAGGAAAATATGAGCTAGGCTGGACACAGAGACGTGTTTTACCTAAGTGATGGGAGAGGAAAGGAAAGGAAAAAACATCAGCAGAGGCAGAAGGTAGACAGTGGGTAGAAAAGATGAAAGAGGTGTAGGTCACAAGATGCTTTAAGGAAAGAAGTTTGGAGGGCTATGATGTATAGTTTTTCATAAAATGCTAAAGGCAATTCAATTTAATTTTGCAAATATTGTTT
The DNA here is from genome assembly GCF_047675955.1 of Chlorocebus sabaeus. NCBI lineage: Eukaryota > Metazoa > Chordata > Mammalia > Primates > Cercopithecidae > Chlorocebus > Chlorocebus sabaeus. The sequence goes on from NC_132913.1 coordinate 50,985,614, forward strand.
TTTAGTTTTGAACTTAAATGCTAAGCATTTTAATAAAACATTAAACTAATAACATATTCTTCCAAACCCCTGGTTTCAAAACACATTGTAGGACTTAGTAGCTGTTTATGAAACTAGACTTTTTCTTTCATATTACTCACAAAAATCTGAGGTAGTTCTTGCAATAATGCAAATTAGTGACAATATAATCTTTTAATGCTTCCATAAAATTGCAGTTTAAGGGTCATCATTTTCACTTCAATAAAGACTACTAAGAAGTTCTTATGTACCACCCTTTCCCCTAAAAAAAAATGAAAAAAAAAAACACAAAACAACACACACACACACAAAAGCTAGTGAAGATCTTGACCTCATTGAGTAAAATTACTCAATTTGCTCAGAATGACACTCAAATGCAGGTACTGTCAAATGATATTAGTGTGGTTCATACATCTCCTCAGTGATTTAGCTCTACAGTAGAGACAAACTGGAAAATCCAGTGATAAGTTCACTTAGGATGTTTTTCTTTCTTCTATTAACCTAAGTATTATATTTTTAAGTTCACATATATTTATAGTGTGTGTATATTTGCTGCAACATTTGCCTGACTTTGCATGGTTCTCAATTTCATTTAGAAAGTTTTCAATGCTTAATATAGTTAAAAGTATTACACTACAAATTGTAGAGGATTTAAAGAAAAGTGACATTAACATTTTATGGATGAAGCCAGATAAATATAGCCCAAAGTTAATGTTAGAAAGTGCAGTTATAAAGGAGTTTTGTCTAGAGGAAATTATGAGTTCTTTCGTGAAGAACAGGACAGTTTTTCTATTTTTTTTTAATTGAAATTTTTATTTGTTGCAGAGAACAGATATCACTCTGTTGCCCCAGGTGGTTTCAAACTTCTAGACTGCAGTGATCTTCCTGATTTGGCCTCTCAAAGTGCTAGGATTTCAGGAGTGAGCCACCACGCTTGGCCTTGTCATAGCAATCTTTATGCGCCAATAAAACAGACCACTTATAGTTTGCATGAGCTGTGCTGTTTTTCCTCTCTATGCCTTGCTTGTCAGTGTGTCCCCTGCCTGAATTGACTTTTCCTCTCCTCTTCTGCGGGCTAACTCCCTTAGGACGCTCAGCACTTAGCTCCTCTAACCCATACCCCAACCTTCCTAGAGGCACTTAAGTATCTTTCCCTTGTTCAGAGTCTATTTTTCTTTCTCTCCTTATACCTTCACATCATTTTAAAGGCATTCATGTGTTTCACTCCTGCACTAGATTTTGAGCTTCTTGAGGGCAGGCAATTGTTTTAACTTCCATCTTTGTTTTCCCCCATGCCTAAATTAATTGGGATAATTCAAAATACATGCTTACTGGGGAAATTAATGAGTTGACAAGTGGAGGAAATAGACATGAGCAAAGACAAATTGAAGGAAACTGTAGAAGTATTTGCCCAAAATAGCATATAATCTAGTTTTGTTGACCCTTTGCTTTACACAGGCACAGAATGGGAAATAAGGATGGAAATGAGAATTGGGGATGTATTGCAGAGGAACTTACACTGAGTCCCAGTCTGAGAGGTTTTCATTTCAGTAGGCAGTTAACAGAAAGTGCCAGAAGGTTTGTAATGAAGATATTTATGTGGGCTGAACCCTGCTTTAAGAAGATAGAGCTAAAAGAACTGAAAATAGGGAGACCAGGTGGGAAGTTATTGCAATGTTCTAGCATTTTCTGGTTCCCCAAACTGTGAATTCTTCTTGTAGGTTTGGTGATATGCTTCCTCGCCTTGTTTATAGATGGTCTGTTTGTATTGATTGCTCAATTCTGCACGTTCATTTTGTAATATTACAAAATGTCAGTATGTTTAAAGGCATTCATTTAATGTCAAAGATATAAAAAGGGACAATACATTGAAATTGAATTTTTTTCCCTCTACCTGAACATGGTCTTTCTACTCATTCTGCCTCTGCCCACTACCACCCCCACTTTACAATTAGTTCCACTCAGACCGTGCTTTCAAGCTTAGAAGATATTTCATTTTCAAGAGAAGTAATGCCTGAAGATAAGGAAAGTTCCTCCCTGGAGTATGTTTGAACAAGCAAAATAAGCAAAGTAAATTTCGTTTTTATAAACTGAATAAAAATATAGATGCGCATTTCCTTCATTTAAAGTATATTAAAGTTTCCTAAACAGGGCTTTTAATTCATTTAAAACGGCATTAGGTTAGGTGGGCTGTTGGTGCTTTGAATTAATGTGCAAGCTGTTAATCTCCGTAGACCTGGATTTAAAATTAGACAAAGCAATAATTAGTTTGGCACCATCATTTCACTACCCAGAGGGTAATAATGTAGGTCATAAAATACTACAGCCTGGCACAAGTTTTTTTCTTTCTTTCTTCTTCTTTTTTTTTCTTTTCTTTTTTTTTTTTACAAATAGGGATCTAGTAATAGGTGGTGTGGTATGAAAAAAACCATATACGTGTGTGTGTATGTGTGTGTATACTACATATATAAAGTGATTGTCACTGGGAAGTGCAATGGCTTAGCTTTTCATGTATATTCCACTATTCCTAAAGAGACCTAAATTCAGAAATTCTTATCAGGTTTTCCCTGTTTAAGGTGAGTCTTTTCTTTTCTAAGAGATATAAAGTAAAGAAATCTTCATGGTTTCTCCTCTCAGTAGCTGTTTTCTTTGCCTGTAATATTTTCTCATACAACATTTATGCATTGAGTCACAGAATTAAGATTATAATTTGTACCATGCTTTTTTTTTTTTTTTTTTTTTTGCTATAGTTATTCTCCCTACCAGTTTGCCATTTTGTTAAATTATAAGCATGGTGTACTATAAATATTTTTATCATGTAAAAGTGTTGCATTCAAGTAAGTGCTTACCATACGTATTTTGATTTGTTTTCATGGCAAATGACTACTGGCAATATCAATAATTCAAGAACAGAAACAATGAAAATACAGAGGAATTGCATTTGGATACTTCTTCCTGTCAATCATCCTTGCCAGATTCCTATTTGAACATTCTGAAAATGAGGAAGACATCAGGTCTAGCTTTAAGTATGAGTAATAGTTTTCTATTTCCTTACACTGCTCACCCCAACTGAGCTTTTAAAGCACAGGTATCTTGGGTGTCTCTATATAGCTTAATATTTCAAGTATGGTAATAATATTTTAATATTGAATTGAAAATGTATTTCATACAATATACATGTACACACTTTCTATTTTACATAAAGCAATATGCAAGCACCTGTTTGTATCTATAGAGAGTGTTCAATGTATTAGATGAGTACATTCGCAAATCATTTAAGTTGAGCTTTTCAAGTGATGTGAGCCACTGATACAAACTTGCTAATGATAATTATAGAACTGATGCTGATTTAGTCATTTCAAAAAAGCCACGGAGGCATAATTAGTGTCTGAATGGCCTCAATATTGCATTATTAGGAGGCTAGGGTGAAACTTGAAATGAGAACATCAAGGCTGATAACAGAAAAGAAAACATGAAATACATACATAATTCATTCTGAGATATTATAAAGGTTTATAACTAGAAACAATAATTTGCAGAAAGCATCTCATGTACTGGAGCCAACTGCAATCATTTGGTCAACCTGTTAAAGATCAAATAGTATATTCTTAGCTATTCTCAGTGGTGTCTTTGTAATAAAGTAGCAGCAAACAGACACTGTTTGCTTCTGGTCACTTTTAAAGAATGTTCAGTTTATCAGTAGGGACTTTAATCTCAACCTTAATAGAGTACAAAAGCAGCCTTGTCCCTGTGCTTCTCTCCTTAAGGCCACAAGCCATGCGGTTTTTTTTTTTTTTTTTTTTTTTTAATTTAAAAGAAGAAAAATAAAATTCTCCTTTTGAGAACACTAAATACTGTGTTTTTTCCAAGAAAGTAATATCCGTTCACTTTTTCTTTTTTGATGCTTTTCTTCTCTCCTTCTTACTGATACATAGATGCTCCACCATAGTTCACAGCCATCACAGGATTGAAGACATCCACAATATCTATGAAAGATCCCCTGCCTTGGACCCCTGCCAGTTCTACCATTATCAAGTGACCTGATGTTGGTTGACTTGAGCCTTATAACTGAAAAGTTCCCCTTTTTTGTACTCTTTCCTGTTAGTTGGCAACAGATAGGAATAATGACTCTCAGTCTAAATTAAACACACAAATAGATTGCAGTGTTAGGCATCCATCCCCATTAGCATACGTTTACAGGTAATCAGAAAAAGGCATATTTAAGTACAGTCTGTCTGCTATCTAACATGCCCTGCTGAACAGAAAACCAAATATCATATGTAGTCAGTTATAAGTAGGAACTAAACGTGGGGAACTCATGGACTTAAATATGGCAGTAATAGACACAGAGGACTATGAAAGGAGGAGGACAGGAAAGGGGCAAGGTTGAAAAACTAAACGTTAGGGACTATGCTCACTACCTGGGTGATGGGATCATTTGTATCCCAAACCTCAGCATCACGAAATATAACCATGTGACAAACCTGCACATGTACCTCCTGAATCTAAAATAAAAAGTTGATATTATGAAATAAATAAATAAAAATAATTGCCCTGCTTCCAGTGTGATTGTCATTGTTGTTATTATTACCGTTTCCAAAAGTGACAAGGTCTGGGCTGTATCACCTCTGATAAATCTGGCTGCAGTTTCCAAATATTATCATTTTTTTTCCCCATGTGGTGTCATACGCACAGGTGTCATACTCACAGCAATCAGATTTCCAACTATCTGGGTAAAGAGAGGTGAAGAGAGCCACAGGTATCGAGAAAGGCAGTTATACAGGTACAGAAAAATAAATCCCTAGATGCACATAGAATTATCAAGTGGATTAACTGTGTTTTAGGAGTCCAGACTATATTCTGATCTCCCAAGTATCACAGCCAATTAATTTTTAAAAACCAAGTTAATTTATTTACTACTGTTTCTCCACCTCCCCAAAATAACTGGTAAACACCGAATGTTAATTATGTCCTTTGTAAACCAAGAGGCAGTGACTTGCAGTCCCATAGTGAGACTGGTGGAAACACCAGAAGGTTGGATTTGTTTTGTTTCATTTTGTACTTCCTGGTCACAAGGATATGACAAGAAGTCACAAAATTCTTTTTCATTTTCATACTCATAAATGCAGTAGCCAAATTCATGACTTTCATTAAAGATGTTTTTGGTTGCAAGTAAGAGAATGAGAAACTAACAGTAGCTCAAGAACTAAGGGATGGATGATCTCTCAGTAAAAATATATGGGTAGGGAAGTTCTTGGGTCTCTTTTCTATTATCTTGAATATTTTGGTGATTTTTACTCCACATTATGGGTGCAACAGCTTCAAACATCACATGAGACAAGACTCTATCCAATGGAAGAAGAGGAGTGTTGTCTTGCTCCACGTCTCTTTTTTTTTTTTTTTAATAAGGGAAACCATTATCCAGAAGCCATCAGGGGATTCATTCTCACCCTTGTTGGGTCACATTTTTCAACTGTGATGGCAAGGGGAGTGAGACCACCAAGACTGGCCTGATCAATACTGGGAAAGGGATCACCTATTAATAAGCACACCAATATCTTTGAAGAAAGAAGGGACAGAGATGGTGGCAGTGGTAGTGGTGGAGTTTGTAGAATGGCTGTGTAGAATAATTATTATGCATAATACCAGGATTTCCATTTTTTCCATGGTTGTTGTGAATGGTAAGCCCTGGAATTGTTGCATCACACAATTGAAATGATTGTACCATTCAACCTGTATCTGAATAACAAATAGAGCCTATCAGAATACTTGTAATATTTTTAGCCCACTGTCTGAGTTTTTTTAATAATCTAATTTATATCTTAATTTTGAGAACCTACTTTGCATGTTTCAGAAGAAATCAGGGCCTTGGGATGTGGAAACTATTACTCTCAAAATTGATTAAAATGTTTAAATGCTTCCAATTTAAGCAAATCATAGTGACTCTGGCCACATATAATAGTAAAATAAGTATTTCAACATAAACTTTCAAAAAATTAAAATAGCAAAGCATTTGAACTGGCATATATGCACACAAAATAAATATTGTTGAATGACTAAATGAATGGAGTTGTCTACCTGAAGAAGAAACAGCTAAATAGGAAAAATCAAGGTATTTCCTGATACTCCAACTAGCCATTTTTAACTCCTTGGAGATAAGAAATGACATTTTAAAATGCAGCAGAAAGGATATGGCATAGGCAAAGTTGCACCAGAAAAGAAGTGAAATGTTGGGCCATGTTACCAAGTTCAGTTATTGAATCTGGAAATTTTAAAGAAAGACTTCACTTTACCTGTGATGATACTGAACTTAAACTTATAAAATGTCACATCACTGTATTGACAAGACAGTGATGAAAATTATGGCAGCTTTCACTTCAAATCATTTTTACAGGGCCATTGCCAATGTTTACCTTCTAGAAGGAAAGGATGAAGAGGAGGAGGTACAGGAGGAGAGTCATATAAATCATGAATAATTTAAAATGTATGTATAGAAATATGGCTTCAACTTTAAGAGACATCTACCTACAAATATTGTTTTAAAAATAGAAATCATTCTTTTAATTCCTATAATTATACTTCTAAAGCTACACAGTTGCACAGCGTGCTCATGTCAGACCTTTTTAATGACAGCTATTTGTATTTCTGCTGCCAGACCAATAATAAGTTTCTTTCCTTATTCTCCCTTTCATCTATCACAGAAGCATCCTTGATGTTTGCCATAGTTAAAAATGCATTATATCTACTCTTGTCATTATACATTCTACAAGATTGTTGTTGGCTATGTGTCACAATGAATAGAGTATCTGAGGACAACAAAATATAGACACAAACTTTAGCTCTCCAGCAGCTGTTAGTAGTCAAAACAGAAACCTAGATAGTTCAAGGTAACCTCAGTTTTGTTTTGTTTTGTTTTTTTCCGTTGTTCTCAGTCTCCTTTTGAGACACATTCAGTTAATTTTGGAATCTCCTCTTACCTTTCTCTTCTTTTGATGGGTACTCTAGATCCTGTTTTTGACAAGAAGGCTTGTGGTTCACAGCCATATTCTGTCTTCACTGAGATGTAACTCACTTGGCTCAGGCATGGCACTTGAACTTCTGTCTCAGATACATGTGCAGTAGGTATCTATGGTCCTACCATGCGAGTCTTCAGTTTGTATAATCCAAAATGCATCCAGTCAGGGTGTCCTGTGGATACAAATGCACGTTTATCCTACTCCAGTGAAATTCTTTCAGGCTTTCTGCATCCCTCTTAGGAGCTTCATAATCTTTTGGATATTTTTCCACACCATGCTTGGTGTCTGGCCTCAGAGAATCTGTCATCAGATCTAATCCTGAAGGCATCTTACTAACTCATTGTTTCTATTCCAAAGTGGCATTATAATTAACACAGTCTTCTTCAAAAAGAAAGGATGGGGAAGAGGGAACCCCATACTTGTGACTAAGCCCTATTCTTCCCCTCTCCTTTGTGTCCAAGTCTCTCCTTCCACCACTCTCTCCTATTTCTTTTCCTAACTCCAATCTGAATGAGATTTTTTTCATTTTCTTTAAAAAAACTATAAACTTAAAGGGTGCAGGTGCAGTTTTGTTACATGGATATATTACATAGTTGTAAAGTCTGGGCTTTTGGTGTAACAATCACTCAAATTGTACCCATTACGTCATTTTTTCAGCCCTCACCGCCTCCCAACCCTCCCAGCCTTCTGAGACTCCAATATCTATTATTCCATAGTCTACACCCATCTGTACACATTGTTTAACTCCTACCGATATGTGAGAACATGTGGTATGTGGCTGTTTCTGAGTTGTTTCACTTTTCTCTGTATTTCAAAAATCATCTTTTACTTTACCCTGTATTCTTTCCAACAGTGTTATTTATGGTGTAAACTGTGCTCTACATCCTTAGGGCTTTTAATTTTTCATTTTCAAACATTTTTCTCTCTATATCCTTTGTACTTCTTTTCTTGTTTTTCAAAGTTATTTGTCTTTATGAATGGAACTCAAAGTTGAGATTGTGACTCTTTTTCCTTAGCCATTGAAATCCTCCCCTGGAAGATGATTCCATATGGACTGATATGGTCACGGTAATAGATGCACAGAAAATGTGGGGGATGTCCAGGGAAAGAAATATCAGTTAATATCTCAAAATATGATTCCATTAACCTACCATCATAGCCCATGGGATTGAAAAAAAAATTCTTTAGAGAGAAACATATCAAATCCTCTCAGAAAAAGGACCAAGTACTAATTGCTCCCACACATTTTGCCAGCATAATATTTAGAACCAATTGCTGAAAGATAGTTCAGTTGAAGAACAGTATTGGACATAACAACAAACATCTCCATTACGATTTTTCCATTTTCTGCTGATTATTTGCGTGTTTGTGTTTGCAAGATCCTAAAAGTAATCTTTATGGATGAGCAAACTAAAATTTGTCGTGAGTCATCCATTGAGTGGGCTTTTCACCTCATTTATTTCACACAATTTTGAGGAAAAACTTATCATCTCAATTTTCAGGTAAGGAAACTGAGTCTCAAAAATGATAGATAGCTTGCAGTAAGGACAGAAATCTAGTAAGTTGTAGAGGTAAGAATTCTAACAAGTTCTATCTTGCTGCAAAGTCCTTGCACTTCTTATTATACAGCGCACCTGCTCCTCTCACATCTAGTGGTCCTTTTGCTTTGCTGAGCTTCACTCTAGTATGTTCATACCCAGAATTAGTGTGATGATGGCTAGGAAATTGCTCAATACTCTTCAGACCTGTCCAGGCAAAATTTCCCATCCTAATCAGATTTGAAGTTACTCACTCATCCTGTAAAGCCAAGCTGAAACATGGTGCAATAGAGTTCCCGTTTATTGTTCAGTTTAACTGGTAGATCTTGACTACCTTTCTAAAACAATGTCAACCTCTTATTAAGTTGATAAGGCTGAGAGAACACAAAGACCAGAGGTCTATTATTTAATCTTTTATTCTTGGTTTGGGATATAATTCAAAATATGTAACTCTTTTTGTTTGTTAATTTTTGTTTGTTTGTTTTTTTAGAGAGGGCCTCACTCTTTCACCCAGGCTGGAGTGCAGTGGCACGAACTTGGCTCACGGCAGGCTTGACCCAGGCTATGTGATCCTCTCACATCTCACCTCAGCCTGGGACTATAAACACGTGCCCCTATGCCTGGCTAATTTTTGTATTTTATTTTGGTAGAGACTGGGTTTTGCCATGTTGCCCTGGCTGGTCTCAAACTCCTGGGCTCAAGTGATCCGCCAACCTCTGCCACCCAAATTTTGAATATTAGGTTTTCACTTTTGTTTCTTTGGTTAAATTAAAAATGGTAACCTTGAGGGGGACTTAGACTCCTTTCATAGATGGTTTTTCTGTTCCTTCTACTTTCTTTTCCCTTTTCTCCCTGAAACTGACATTCTCTTCAACCACAGTTACCCTGCTCAAAAAATAACAATATGCAATGTGGAATTAATTCAGGGTGAGGTTAAAATTGAAGCAGAATTACATATGTATATATAATGTATTATAATATACAAATACACATTCAAAGAGTGTTTCTAAGATATTTGGTAACTTTAATATGCTTTATAAAAATGGAAATTACTCTTTCTCCATCAAAATGAAGTGGAACTATAGAACTTAATCCTTGCAGATAAATAATAACATTGGAAGGGATGTTTAATATTTCTTAAGGCAACATCTCCCAAAGTGTGGTCTCAACCCTATATTTTAGATTCATCTGGAGAGGTTACAGGATCCTATTCCAGACCAAATGAATCAGAATCTTTGAGGAGAATACTGGAATCTACTTTTAACATGACCTGTGATGATTCTTTATCAGACTTAAGTTTGACTGCTTCTCCCCTGTGGCATACATGGGTCTAGACCACCTCACCCTCAAGTGAGAATCACACTTATCAAATTCCAAGTAGCTTGAATCTATTTACATTTGGGATATCTTCCTTCCTTCCTATGGATATATTGATGGATACCTACATAGATGTGTGTGTGTGAGAGAGAGAGAGAGAGAGAAAGAAAGAAAGAAGAAGAAAGAAAGAAAGAAAGAAAGAAAGAAGAAAGAAAGAAAGAAAGAAAGAAAGAAAAGAAAGGAAGAGAGAGAGGAAGAAAGAAAGAAAGAAAGAAAGAAAGAAAGAAAGAAAGAAAGAAAGAAAGAAAGAAAGAAAGAAAGAAAGAAAAGAAAGAAAGAAAGAAAAGAAAGGAAGAGAGAGAAGGGGAAGGGGAAAGGGAAAGGGAAAAGGAGAGGAGGGAAAGGAAGGGAAGGGGAAGGGGAAGGGGAAGGGAAGGGAAGGGAAGGGAAGGGGAAGGGAAAGGGGAAGGGGAAGGGAAGGGAAGGGAAGGGAAGAGAAGGGAAGGGAAGGGGTGAGAGAATCCATTATCTGAAAGAAAATAAAACAATCATAATCTCTCCTTTCTGAAACTTGATGTTCTTTTGCCCTAAGTTGAATACAGATGTATCCTCATAGTCTTACACCCAGCAGCACTTTTAGTCATAGCTAAGCCTGTCTTTCTTTATGGGGACCTTCCTTGTCTTGATGACTCTTCTTTTAATCTCTTACTTTCCTCTCATGATCTTTTTGTCCCTCTTTTAGTAAATAGCTACAGGGTGCACAGAACTATAACATGCATCTGACCATCATGAAGAGACCTACTGATTTCAACATTTTATCTTTTATCAGGACATTTCATAATTGGTTTTGAAACTCTGTTTTCTCATTATTATCTGTTTTGATATCTACACCCTTTAATCTGCCCTCATCCATAGCTAGTCATGGATTCCACAGCTGCTGGAGATGGAGATCACCTATGTGATGGTCTTTGGACCTCTCAGAATGTAACCCCTTTTTACTCCAACACCCACAGATGCATATATAATTCTGAAAAAAAAATTGAGTAGTCCTCCAAGTGTCAAGGAAACAGTTTAGAAATTACCCTGTGAAATCTTCACAAATCACCAAATACAAGGCGTTGTCTTTTTTATGACTTATGCTCCCCTACATTGCCATAAAACACTATATATTAGTATATTTTCTAGTTTCTATCTTACCTCACCCTTCGAACACCTTAAAGACTGAAATTATTTCTTTAAATTACATTATTGGAGTCCAAAACAATTCCTGACACACAGTAGATACTCATTAAATCTCTTGAATAAAAGATTAAAATAAAGTAATTAAAGATTAAAAATAAAATTTATATTGCTATAATTACAACTATTATTCCTTGAGGATGAGGATTTACTTATGAATATTATAAGTGTTTAATAAATTTTTGCTGAATGAATTGTAAACCAATAAATAAATATTTTTTTCAGCAATGTAACTGAATTCAGTTTACCATGAGGACCATCATACTCTATTAGACACATCAACTTTATTAAAAATATATATTTATACACATTCACACCTTTATATATTCTCATAATGCTTTATTATGAAACATCTTACATTTATTTTCCTTCTTTTTACGCTTAGAAGAACAAATCCTACATATAAGTGGCCGCCTACTAAATACTATTCACTAGGATTCCACTACAATGTGGATTTTGATTTCTAATGTGTCTGTACACAGAGCTATGTTTATGTAGGTTTTTGGTCTTGTTTCTTTTTAGAGACAGAGTCTTGCTATATTGCCCAAGATGTAGTGCAGTGGCTATTCACAGGCATGAACATCACACTCTATAGGCTTGTAACCCTGGGTCCAAGTGATCTTTCTTCCTCTGTCTCTCAATTAACTGGGACTAAAGTTGCATACCACTGCACCTGGTTGTGTAGTTTTTAATAACATATTTGTATATACATATGTGTATATACTTATCCATGAAAAATAAATATATATGCAGCCATATTGTTTTCCAGAATATATGTGTTTTTATAAATAGGTGAAGGATAGAAAAAGCTATGTCTTTTTCAGCATCAAATATTGAGCAAATAGACGTATTTCTTCATTAATATCCAAATAAAGTTTTTCTAGAATTAGTATGGAACTAGCCATAAGAATTAATGTTGTAGGATCATTATTAACATAGGTCAATTTTTTTTACTTTTTCCTTTTCCTTGCCTTCTAATTTCTTCTTCTGTTTTTCTTTTTTTTTTTTTTTTTGAAACGGAGTCTTGCTCTGTTGCCCAGGCTGGAGTTCTGTGGCACGATCTCAGCTCACTGCAAGCTCTGCCTCCTGGGTTCACGCCATTCTCCTGCCTCAGCCTCCTGAGTAGCTGGGACTACAGGCTCCCACCACCACACCCGGCTAATTTTTTTGTATTTTTCGTAGACACAAGGTTTCACTGTGTTAGCCAGGATGATCTCGATCTGCTGAACTCGTGATCCACCCGCCTCAGCCTCCCAAAGTGCTGGGATTACAGGCATGAGCCACTGTGCCCAGCCTCTTCTTCTGTTTTTCTTCTTTAACCTTACCTTAGCCTCTCTTCTTACTACTCTTATTCTTTAAACAACTCAAATATAGGCACAAAAAGCCTATTGTGAAGGAACAATGACTGAATCATGTGTCTCCAGTGAGGCAACATGTAAACAGCTCTAGTCAAAAGATGCTTGCTAGGATTCAGAGGAGAACATGTGTTTACCATATCTTCCTTATTACATTCTTAGCCAGATGAGTCAATAGAGGTACCATATCTACCTCTACAGAAAATGCAATCCTGTCAAACCACTTGAAACTTCTTTTGTGTCTGAGCCACATGCTACTGGAGAGTTGATTGATCACTAGTAAATAAAGGTATGAGGCTTCCTAACACTAGAAAATGCATTTGGGAATTTCCACCTAACATTCACTTTCTCCATGGCAGATGCCTGTCTTTGAGCTTAGGTTAAAATGCCAGGATTTTATTCAAGAGGATACCTTAATTCCTCTTCATAACCTACAAACAGAAATAAGTCAAGGGTTTGAGCTAGTAACAGCAGTTTTTTCTTTGTATTTGCTACCCTATGTCAACATGTCAACTAATGTGATCTCCCCTAATGGAATAGATGCAAGGTATGATTTGGTACATTTTGACTTAGACGGATCTGCTCATCATAGAAAAAGAAAGCTGCTTGCTTTATTTTTCAGGTTATCACTCTAAGCCTTGGAATGCTTGGCATCTGTGTGCTCCTTAAATTGTCTTATTACCTTGTGAATGGGCACCACGCCATGCTAGCAGATGGTCGTATGGAATGCCAGAAACCTGAGCTGTGTATCATTTTTGAGTATTAGTGTCTAGAAATCAATGACATTTTAAATGCAGCTATTGGGCTTGAATCATTCCTGGAGAGAACATTACTACACTCAGGGGCTTGTCAAATAATAGACAGTACTCTAATATACTGAAGGTGAAGATACTTTGAGAAGGATGAATATAGATCCTGTATCTCTTACTCTCTTGATCTTTCTAACCCAGTCAGGATGTAGTATTTTATTACTGGGATTTTTTTTCCTAAGAAACACATAGGGTTCTGTCTCAGGTGGCAAGACACAAGAGAAATGATATAGGTTTTGGTGACCACGCATAAATTACTTAACCTCTCTGAACTTGTTTCATCATGTATATGATGTGAATTGAAGTAATAAATTATATAATGTTAGGTATTTGTTTATGTATCTCACAGAGTAATTGTGCAAATGAAATGTGACACTGGCTAAGGAAGTGTTCTGTGAACTGTACTGTACCATTTAAATGAAAGTTGTGAGCCTTTCTTTTTTCTTTGATCTTTCAGGAGTCAAGTTAACTTTTATATTGCTAATTGCAGTTCTGAGAAGAGAACGTCAAGATTAAGTTTGGGCATCAGAAGTTCTTGCCACTAAGTTGCTCACAAGAGGTTAATAATGAGTTCACCACAATGATTTTTTTTTTTTTTCTGTAATGGAAAAGGAAAAATCTTCATGCTATCTCCACTGGGCAGAAAGCAGGAGGGCAATTTGTACACCACATCTACGCTACCCAAGAGAAGAGGAGAGTGAAGAAATTTTTTGGTAAATTTAGGCGTTATAGACAGCGGATCTATACTACTTCTGCTCCAATGTGAAATTCTGCATAGAAATTATTCAGTACGACTCCCTATCCAGATCAGTGCCAGTTGAACGTATATATGCTCATCCCTTTGCTTCATATTGGTTTTGGCCTTTTAGGCCCAGGAGATTTCTGACATTGTTCCATTTTACTTAGACTCAAATAAAGTTAAAAACCAAATACATGAAAAATAAAAAGAGGTCTGAAAGTATCTTTACTTTTTTGTCTAATGTAGTGTGTTCTGTGGATTAACATAGATGGGAATGGTATCACTGCACAACTTGGATCATAGATGCTAATAAAAAGCATGAAACAATTGCCTCTACCAGGCTCTACAATCTAAAGTAGAGAGAATTTGACCCTGGATTCTCAGCTCTATTTCGGAAAATGTTTTGGTGATTACTCTGGACTAGATTTGTCCCCTTCCTTTTCTGCCAACAAGCCTGTTTTATGTGCATTGACTGAGTGGGAGGAGATGAAAAAATACAATGAACAGCCTCCTCCACAAAGCTCTGTATGTCATAATATAAAAAGCTGATTTCTTCTTATTAGTGTAGCTTACCTCAATATAGTCCAAAACGTGACAAATGACACTGAAAAACTGGCCCATACTTTAGAATTTTTTTAAAAAATAAACCTCCTAACATATCAGAATCTTACATTGCTCATTGTTTTTCTTGCCAAGATTTTTCTCATTTTTATTTTATATAGTAATTTAAAACTATGTTGATTTGCTTCAGCTTTAGAAATGTTCATGTCCTGAAGCAGGTAGGAGTTGGGAAGAAAAATCCATATTTAAGCCCACCTTTTTTTTTTAAACAAATAAAAAAAAAGAGTAAGTTTTTAAGCTGAGAAACTACCATTGGCTAATCTAAAACTAGGAAATCCAAATGGTGAGTATGTTCCAGTGAAATTATTTCTGAAATTCATTATCTGTCTTTAAAAATGTTTCAACAATATTTTTAGAAAAATGCTCATTAGGGTAATAGGTTGAATTTCATATTAAAACAATACAGCTCCAAACTAATTATGCTGAAGAATAAAAATGATATTAATTATTGAAATAATGTTAACTTCTTAAGTTTAGGGAAATTTTAAATATGCTTAAAGTGAAACAACACTGATTAATGTTTTTGAAGTATTATTATGATGGGAATAAAAGTCAATTAGATTAAAACTATACTAGTAAAGGGTGGTATAAATGAAACTGACATCAGGTATCAATTTACTGTCTGGCTTGACATATGAGTTGTCTTTTTACCACTAAGAGTCCTCTCAGGGAATCACAATAACAACAATAAAATGATTTAAAAGTTTAAATATGCCCAATTCCCTCATACAATCTGAGCAATGAGCTTTTTATGTGTCAGAATACTTACGAAATGCTAGAAAACTCTGCAGATCTACTGGAAGAAAAAAATCATCTGTTTCTTTCTGTAAGCCTCTTGCCCTCCCATTTAGCTGTGTTGACGTGAACTACGTATGGACATAATCATTACCAATATCTTTCTAACTGCTCTAATATCACATTCTTGTTTTTAAAATATATCTCCACTGGTAGGTCAGTGCTGGTGATTAGACTAGCATAAATGCATCTAGACTTAGTAATAGTATACTATAATTTCATTGTAAATATTGAGTCATATATTTCCATATAGAAGATGAGACTGGCTGTACTGTTCTAAGCAGTAAATGAACTCCTGACACTTCTTTATCAACCCCTGACTAGTAATTTCATATGATTCCAAAATGAATCATCTTTAAGAAGTCTCTTTTTATTAGTATAACATAGTCCACAGTATTCCTGTATCATCTGTGTGTATATATATATATACACACACACACACGTATATATATACACACACACATATATATATATGCAGGCTAGAATGAAGATATTAGCAAATTATGTTTGCAGAGTGTTTTAAGGTTTGCAAAACCTGTTCATCTACCCTATTCTATTTTAAGAAGAACTTGATGTTCAAGGGAGATAGGTGATTTGTCTACCATCCCACAGCTCATGGTATAGAGTGGATGTGATGTCTCTGACCTCAAATTCTAGGCTGATGATTCAAATGCTAAACCATTTCCCTCCAGAGTGTTCAAAGATACGGCCTTTGGGGAAAGTTGATCTGGGTTTGAATCTCAATGCTTGAATTAACCCTGGACAAATTATTAAATTTCTTAGTCCCTGTCAACTGGAAAAAAAGGCTCCTTAACACCTTTTGAGTTGTGAGGATTAAATAAAGCAATGCTGATATTGCTCCTAACACAGGACCTGGCACATTGTGATCGATCAATAAATATTGATTATTCCTTACATGTACACTCTTGTGCCCATTTATGTTTACTAGTTGTCATTTGTGTATTTGTGTGTTTGACTTTCCTCAAGTCTTAACTTGTTCCTCAAGTTTCTCAAGGGAAATGACTTTCAATTTTTTATATTCTCCATAGAGGATAGAAAAATGCTCTTGGAATGAATGTGGAAGTGAATGATACTGGAAAAAGCTTTAGGGATCAATGCTGAAATGAATGAAACCAAAATGTTTCAATATGGCACTTAATGAAACTATTGAAGGTAATTGGAGCCCATTATTATGTATCCATTCTAGAGAACATGAATACCCAAAAATCTGATATTTTTCACTTATAGTTCAATTGGCAGTACTGCCTTCTGAGTTACGATGCCAATACTTTAAGTCAGTTTATTCAAAGATGCAGAAACTCCCTGCCTTCACACGTCATCATTTTGGTGTTTGCATATCTAGGTTTTTCATATGTTTTAGCATTCCCCTCAGGCAAACATTTGTATTTACCATTTGAACCACAATATTAATATGTAAATGAGTTTACCAAATAACCAAAGTTCTCGCTATTGACCTTTAAAATATTGTTACATATCTAGTCATTAGCATATAATCAACAACAATGTATAAAAATCTTGGACTTGCTTTTTTAAAAGACTTTATGTCATATAGGAAGTAAGCAACAACAACAACCAAAACTTTCTGTAAGCATATAAAGCCATCACACCTGAAGGTGGAAGAGAAAATCAACACAGTACAGATTTGTATGTAGCAAATACACAAATAGGACAAGTGGTGTAAAATGCTAAGTCCACTTGGTTGAATTGCAATACATGCATAGCATGTTTATGACAGTTATTGTATTTATCTTCTCTTTTGCTAAATAGGAGAATACAGTCATTATCTCTTATGAGTTCATCAATCTCATTGCTTCTTCTGCACCTGAGGTCACATTTCGTTGCTGTGGGGAGGGTTGTGATGTCATAGAGAATCATCATCTCAGCTGAGGTACAACCAGCAGGAGCTGGCCCCCTCATAGGCAACCAACAACTTCTTTGCAGACAAATGTTCTTGGCCGTAACAACACAAAGAATATGGCAATAAATGGCTATGATCTTCTCAGACTTTCTCTTACTGCTTTTTTTTTTTTTTCCCAAAAGGAAAAAAACGAGATTAGTACAAAGTTATTAAGTAAAATACAGTGACTCTGATGTAAGTCTCACTCTTCTAGAGGACAGCCTCCTGATTGCCTCCAGAATCACCAGGCATCATTCCAAAATCTGAACACTGAAATCATCAGATCGCAAATGAGGCCAGTTTGAGTAAGACTCATCCGAGTAGGAAGCATCACAGTTTTAGGGTCCCGACTGAGGTCCAGACCAGGTTAGCTTCCAGGCCCTTGCCAGTGGGTAAGAGAGTGCCCTGAAACCCTCTGACTGCTACTTCAGACCCAGCACTCTTTTATCCACTGATAACATCAGGGAACCCCAGGGCATCCTAGTATACCTCAAACCATATTCATTTATCTGAGGGAGTGTTAAACTTCTAGAGGATTAATCTTTTGGTTGTCTCCCAATGAAAAGATCCCCTGATTTACCGTATCTTGGGAAACATTCTGCACATGGACAGTTCTTCAGGTTCCACAGGTGAAGATTTCTTACTTAGACACATATACAGATACACAGATATACAAATAAATGTATAATTTAAAAAACCACTGTTTTTAGTTTCATTATATAATATACTGAATACATGTGCTCTGTGCAAGATCCTAGGGTGACTGCAAAAGAGGAATATGACACAAGGCTTGCCTTCAACTAGATTATATATAATCAATGACAGGATCAGAGATTTCCAGAAGTAGGATCATCTAGTCCAACTCTCTCATTTTATAGATGAAGAGACCTAGGCTTAGAAAGGCTGAATAACTACATCATATAAAGTACTAGCACATGTAAGCCCCGGTCTCTAATAATTGTAACAATAACTTCAATGACTTGGATAACAACGACTACCACAGTTTTTCTAATCTTTACTATATGCAAATCCACTGCCAAGTGACTTGCATGCATTATCTCATTTAATGACCCACTGAGGTCAGCACTATCAAGATCCTAATTTTATGAGTGAGTACCTTGTCTGAGGTCACACAGCTAGCAAATGACAGTCAAGAGTTCAAATTCAGTGCTGTCTGACTGGACGTTCTATGGAAACCAGGGAGATTTCTACACATATTGTGCCTTTCCTTACCTGCTTGTGATGAAAGAAACGAAAGTGAGAGTCGGTATATAATAAAATATAATCAAGTGCCAAAGCAAAGGTACAAATAAGGATGTTATGAGTGGTCAGAAAGAGAGCAGGTCTGGCTTGTGCCTCCAGAAAGGGAATATGAGCAATGTTGCAGAGGGAGTACTGAGCGTGGTGAAGGGGGAGAAGTGTGAGGAGCTCAGGCTTCCTGAAAGAGGAGTACAGCTGGAGGGCAAGAATGCAGGGATTAATGAGGGTCTTTGGCATAGTCAAGATGAGCCACCACTTTTTATAGTTACTGTAACGACTTCAGATTTGCTGTCTTTTTAAAATTGAGGCACAAGTCTCTTCAACTGGCAGTCTAACTGCTCTTAATTTATATATTAATTCAGTAATTCAGAGAAGCAAGACACTACGAAAGGTTCTTCTAGAATGTAGTGCCTCTTACGGTCTCTCTCCTAGGCTCTACCTACACAGACTGCTTTGGATGGACATTTCTGCGTTTGCTTTTGTGAACTAGATAATCATGCATTGATCTTGGGAGGGAATTTTAAAAAGCAAGTGTGATATTTAGGCAGCTTTGGAAGAGGAAAAAAAAGCAAAGAAAAGTAAGTATACACTGTGTGTGTGTTGGCTCACATCCATAATCCAGTACTTTGAAAGTCTGAGGTGGGGAGATTGTCAGGAGTTCAAGACCAGCCTGGGCAACATAGTGAGACCTCATCTATACCAAAAATTTTAAAAAAAGAAAGAAATTAGCCGGACATGGTGGTGCACTCGTGCAGTCCCACCTACTCAGGAGGCTAAAGAGGGAGGATCCCTTGAGCCCGGGAATTCAAGGCTGCAAGGAGCTATGATCTCACCACTTCACTCCAGCCTGGGTGACAGAGCCAAACCATGTCAAACATTTTTAAAAAAAGAAAAGCAAGAAAAAAGGGGAAATGTAACTGTGAGGGAGAATTAAGTTTAATTTTTCCATTTGTCTTAGAAGTTTGTGCCTGTGTAACTTACCTACTTTGCCCACTGTACAGGAAACATCAACAGTATTAGAAATAAATATTAGACAGCACTGTTTTGCTTGAATTAAAACAAAACCAAACAACAAAAAAACCTCACAGTCTCTGAAAAAATTGAGCACATTTGCTGTACTGAATAGGAAACCCAAATATGCAGCTCTTCAGCATCAGCTTAAAATAATACTGTAAGCAGGGAAGGCTTCCTCGTCTCTTCTTAAGTTAACTGACTCGTTTGAGCACTTGTGTGGTCAATAAAATCATAACACCAAGAAAACTGTTTTCTGAAGTCTGTGTTATTTTTACAACAACTGTTGGAAGTTGTGAGCTGTAATGACTCTTGTTGTTACTTTAATGGACATTACTATGTGTTTCAGCAAGTCAGCTGCTTCTGGTTTATCCCGTTGGTCCTGTTACTGTTCACCTGAAGGCAACATAAGCTCAAAATAAGGTAGAGTGACTTGGCTCTCGAATTCCTTCCAAGAATCAAAAGAGGAGGTTTGGGGTTGCCTTTAGAACAGAAGCTAACCATGCAATTGACCCCTTGACCATCCAACTTTATGTAATATGGCTCCAGTTTCAGCATTAAATTGCATATTTAGTGGTACATACATGACAGGAGGTTCATTTAGTTAATTTCTATGATTTTTTTTGTCTTAAAAGGCATTTTCTTTTTTCAAAGAAGGAGCCCTTATTAAGTGGAGGAAGACAATTTGATGTCTTCACTGTCAGGATGGTCAAATGATGAAAACATAATCTTTGATATGCTCCACTGGAAACGTCTTGTATGTGGAGGAGAGACACATATCCCTGGAGAAGGTTGTCGTGTTTTATAGAGCAGGTACACAAGGCGGGGATGAAGGCACTTCAGCAAAAATCTCCTTTTAGCCCCACATTAATATGCTTGGATTTAGCCTGATGCTTCTCAAACAGGGTAGATATTGCCCCTTGCTTAGATGCTGCTACTGACAGGCCACAGGCTAGAGGGTGATTCTTGCTGGACTCTGCAGTTTTCCTGCTTTCCTTGTTTGACAGAATCCAATTCTCCTGACCTTCAGGACATGGAGCAGAACTCATTGCTTCCACCTGGCCTACCCAAGTAAGTAAAGTTATGCTCCTGGAATACCGCTGCCATGGTTAGTTTAATTTTAATTTATTGCAGAGATGGTTTTATGCATATGACTTTATAACTGTGCACGCACCCTGAGACCTCTGAAGGTCAAATAAATAATAAATGCTCATTAAGAGCTTGGTGGTTGTGCTGAAACTGGCCAACAAAGGTGTCATTGGTGATACTTTTATGTGGACAAATAGCATCTAAGTCAAGTAGGATCTAGTATTAAACTATTATAGTATTTGGCTTTACAGCCTCAGGAAATTATGTGCCAGCCATGCCTATTCAATCTTTAAAATAATGGTACAGTTTAAAACTAGGAATTACTTGCTGTTTAATCTATTTTCCTTTTAAACCATTGGGATTTTTTTCTGGCTTGTTCTTTGTTGTGTGTGTGTGTGTGTGTGTGTGTGCATGCATGTGTGCTTACACTGGGGAAGGGAAGTGGAAGTGGAAAGCGGGGAGAGAAAGAATATTAAGTTGTCACATTTTCAAATGTCTCCTCCAGCTTTCAGAGGTTGCAGAAGGAAACTGTGATTTTTACCTATGCATGAGGTATGGAAAGAGCTTTCAAGGTGACCCCAGGCTGCAGCTGTAGAATTCTTGCAATGAAAATCCTGGCATCCAGATGTTTTGTGTTCACGTCACCATCTCTGACATGTTGTCCCTTTCTCCATATCCCTCTGGCTATTGGGGGTAGGTATATCTCCCCTTCCTGGGGACCTAGCTTTGCAGAAAGGAGAAAGCATTTAGTGTGCCTAATCCGTCCTACCTGAAAAATGCTGAATAACTGCCCCTTTGAACATGAATAAAATTTAATTTTCTGAAAGAAAAAGACATAGAAATCTGTCGATTTTGATGAATAGCACTCATATAATCTTATCAGACAGCATAACCTAAGAATGAGGTAGGAAATATTACTTCACAAACTTCAGTGCTGTTCTATGTTCTAAGTCTGTTCTCCTTTCCATTGACTTATTAGATATATTTATGACCTAATTACGTACATACATTCCATCTCTTATTCTCGACATATTTATAACTATGAAAGGAAATCTAAATTTGGAGTTTATTCTGTTTGTTTAATTGGCTTAAATGTAATCATAATCTTTTGAGAATCTTAGTTTTCCTAGAAAATAGAAACAGATCCTAGCTATCGATTTTAATACTTGGAATTATTCTTAGCTGAGAAAGGTAACAACCACAGATTATTTTATTCTCTATTTCTTAGATGCATAAGACTTACCTTCCTATTTTAAGAAATTTGTTCATGTCAAAAACTAAATTCAAAGGGAGACATTCTGACATTTGAAAACTCCCTCTAATTCCTAAATTAAATTCTTGGTTTTCATTCTACTCCAGAGCCAGTTTTGAATTGAGTCTTCAATGGCAGAGAAAATAAAGTGTGAAAAAGACATGGAAAAACAAGAGGGCACACCCCGAAAATTGTTTCTCTTCCTCCCCCTTCCTCTGCATGTTTTCCCAGTGAATTGGGTAAGTCCCTTCCACAAATCGTTGGCATGAGTTTTGATCCATCCAAAATTCTCTTCTTATTTTTGGTGCCTTTGAGTTTTCCTCGATGTGGATAAATTTAATTCATTTTTCTATGTACCCCAAAGACCGCCATTACCTTGATTTGCATTATTGACTTTCCTTATAAATCCTACAGGCTAAACACAAAAAATGAAGAGGAATTATTTTAGTTCTGTCACTTCTACCTGGCCCTTCTTCCTTTAAACTAGCTGGAATGATGCATAGAACCCCTAATAATTAGTATACAATTGCTAACAAAGTGATCTTTTATCCACATTTCAGCCACATATTGAGGTATTGTTTTAGACTCATTGGATTACCAATATCTAGACAAGCACATCCAGGCTGAGCAAATGCAGAGTCAAAAATAAATATAAACCATCATTCACTGAGAGTATTCAGAGGGCCAGGCACTCTGCTTGGTTTATTTTTACACGCATTTACCTTATTTACTCTTCATGATTTCTACATGAAGTGTTGGTATTCATGCAATTGACAGACTAGGAAACTGAGGCTCACAGAGTAGCAGACCCGGGGTGGGTAGAGAGCTTGAGATTTACCCCAATTCTATCTGACCAAAGTGTGTGCTCTAAACCGCAGAGCTTCGACATGTGTAAATCATGTTAATTTCTAAATAGTGAAAAGGGTTGATGTATATTAACAGCAAGAAACGTTTTTTTTTTCTTCCAAAGGAAAATGAAGTCAAAAAACTGCAATGTTACAGGGATAGGGAACCGTATATTTCTGCCAGGCAATCCCTCTCCTGTGAATTTAGATCCAATCCACTATCAATATTTTCTGGCAATATTTCTTTCCTTTTACCGCTACATCATTCATAATGTTCAGTGTTTCCAGAACTATAACATGCCAATCCTTACCATGCTTTCTCAGCACTATTTGTATTTTAAGTTACTGGAACTGTTGCAGCCAATCACATTAGAAGACAGGACACTGTTATGAATTCCAGGCAAAATGTGAAGGGGGTAAAAACCCCGAGCACTCCACATAACCATTTCCCAGATGTTTGTCAGATTTGTGTATTTTCTCTAACTCACATGCAAACAGAGAGACCCTGAAAAAATCTGCCGTTTTCTTTTTGTATTGACTAAGTTCTAGGAAAAAAAATGTTTTCTTGACAAAAAAATACTATTGAGTGGTTGCAGTTCAATCTCTAACATATTTATTTGTAGCTTCTCTGAAATGTGTCCCTTTTGTGTAGGACTTTTGACTTGATTGCTTTTTTTAAGCAACATGGCTCTGTATTGCTTCTTAGACCTACAGACTTAAAAAACACCCTAAAATGAAGCAAGAGAAAAACTTCAAGGAAAGCATCTGGCATTAAAAAGCGAAATGGGAATAGGAAATATTCTCCTTTAGAAGAACTTAGATTTATTTAGGATCCCTAATGCAACTTCCTATAGGTGGATATTCCTTTAAAAGGATTCAAATTCCTTTCTAAATGTTGATTTCCTCATTTACAAGTTGTGATAATATTCCTTCCATGCTTATATTATGAGTTACTGATGGCAAATGGCTGAGAAAATCACTTTAAAGTTAGAAAATTCTAAATACACTATAAAAATGTAAAATATATGTATATACGTATAAGAGATTCTCCATATGCAATTGAGATGTTACTGCTACAATTGACCTTTTGGACATTCTGGATTTTGGACAGAGAATCCACAAACCAAATTTTACAAAAGGGAGAGGTGGAGGGGATGCCAAGGAACACGCTGAACATATATGCAATCATTCAATGTTTTTGACTTATATCGGAGAGAGACTGTTTACTATAATTTTTGATGTTGCAATAGTCAAATATTTTCCTGAATCTTTAATAGGGTCTAGCACAGTGCCTGGAATATCAAAAGTATTCAGTAAACATCTACTAATTTGACAAATTCTCTCTCTTTTAGTGATGATCTTTTTTGAGAAAAGCAATGAAACACAATTTCTGGAGCCTACGTTTAGTACGCTGCCAACACAGAGCCACATGGTTAGAGCCAGAAAAACTTGGGCTTGATTGCAGCTCTTATTATAGCTGTTAATAGGACTGGGGTTAAGGGACAAAATATCTTTGATACTCACTTTCCTCACCTGTAAAATAGGAAGAAGTGATAACTATATTACAGTGTTTTTATATGAATTAAATCGAATAAAGCACTTAAAAAGTTTAGTGCAGCTGAGGCACATAACAATTGCCCTCTAAAATGTAGCTACTATGATTCATGGTAGTTGTCGTTTTCTTAGGGGTATTTCCTCAGCAGTTTAACACACTGAGATTACTCTTAACAAAACAGATGTCTTACTATATGAAATCTGTAGCTACATGTTTATATTATTTACCTATCATATTAATTGAAAATGTTTATTGAATCCATTCTCATTTTCACCCAAATTATTTGGCTCTCATATAAATAGATATTTTATATGTATCTATCTGTCTATCTCTCTACTTTTTTCTCCTTCATTCTTTCTCTCTTTTCTTTCCTTCTACTTTCCATTCTCCTTTTCTTTCTTTTTCCTCCTTTCTCTCCTGCCCACAAATGGAAGAAAGTGTCCCTTGAGAATTAACATTATTAAATGTTCTATTATTCTAATGTTCTTATTTGACCATTCCCTGAAAATATTGAGTGCTCTCGCTAAATAAGCTGTTGGACAATTTTCAAAGTAATTTGGTAGAGTCTAAACTTTCCTAGTACCTCCCACCCCCCACATCCCTGTAACCATCTATATTTCTCCCAATCCATTTGTGGCACAACAGGTGGCTATTATTTTTTACTTTACTGGGTCTCTACTGGTAAAGATTTCATTGCTGCTGTGACAACAGTTGGAGGGGGTCATCGCCTTATGAACTATCACCTGGATATCTGCTTAGTCTCAGGTAACAACCTGGGAGTAAGATAATGAACAACTTCGTTATCCTTTTTTTCTCCCAAAACATGAGAAGAAAATAAAATAAAATGTACTGGATTTGTTTCATTTCCTAGGGCTGCTGTAACACAGTATCACAAGCTGGGTGGCTTAAAATAACTGTAATTCATTGCCTTACAGTTCTGGAGGCCATAAGTCCCCATTCAATGTCAACAGGACTGTACTACAACTTGTAGGGGAGAATCCAGCCCTGCCTCTTGGTAGTTTCTGGTGATGATGGCAATTTTTGGTGTTCCTTGACTTGTGAATGCATCATTCCATCTCTGTCTCTGTTGCCACATGGCTGTCTTCTTCCTGTGTGTCTCTTCTGCTCTTTATAAGAATAGCATCCCATTCGATTAAAGGTCTGCCCTGCTCCAGTATGACCTCATCTTAACTAATTACATCTGCCAAGTTCTTACTTACAAATAAAGTCACATTCTGAGGTATTGGGGGTTAGGACTGCAGCATATTTACGGGAGGATGCAGTTCAACCCATAGTGAGTATATGAGAATGTTTGTTCCAAGTAGAATAATTTTTCTTGTAATTCTAGCCAAAGTCAGAATCAATCTGACAGAGCTGTTAAGTACAGGTAGGAAAAGGGAATTATAGAATCACTTAGCCAACGGATATTTTTTGAGCACCTAATGTGTGCTACTATGTAGAATGTTCTTTAAGTATCAGATAATCTATATTCACAGAGTTCACAGTTAAATTAAAGGATTTAGGACATTTTATATCTATATATCTATCTGTCTATCTATCTATCTATCTATCTATCCATCTATATCTATCTATCTACAAGTAGAGAAACATTTTCTCACCTCAAAACAGAATCAACAACCCAGAAGTAAACACAAATATCTTTGGTCAGCCCAAAGTGAAGTTTCAAAATCTACATACTAAATACATGTAGTTGCCTTGTAGAAAAGTAGTTCAACACTAGTCTACTGACTCCTACGTAACACAAATTCTAACAGTTGTAGTCATTTGATTTTCAGTCTACCACAGATTATGCAGGCATACTGAGAGCAGTGAGAATGACAACTGAAAACTTGACAACAAAAAAAGGGAGGTGAAGGAAAAAACAATAAGAGAAATAAAAACTTTCTTGCTTTCTTGGATGACTTAGGGTAGAGATAATCCTGTATGCTTCATTACATTCTGTGAACTTGATGCATTAGAGGACAGCATCTAATCACTGATATTCAATGTAATTGTCCCAAGATATTAAGAAATATTTGATCCTGATCGATATATTCTATTCATTAAAGCAGACAGACTTACAACACATTTTAGGTTTTGCTCCAAAATTAGTTAAAAACATTGAATGATAAAACACAAACTATTTACAAAACTCAATAATCTGCACTGATACAGTATATGAATATTTTGGCTAGACTTATAAATGAGTAGCATATACATGTTTAGGATTCCAATGCAGAGGAAGGGGATAAAACTCTGGGTTGGAACAGTAATAGATAAAGTAAAAACACTAATGTCCAACTTTGCTCCTTCTTAGCACTTAGAAACAAAACTGACTTTGACTATGCTTTATAATTATGTGAATCTAGTGAAATACGCTCTAGCACCTTTCCCATCCACAGTCGTCCATATGGCAAGCCCAGTTATAGCTGACTCTGTAGACTTAAGAGCCTAGAATGGATCGAGGACTGACCAGGTAGTTCAACTTTCCTCTCGGTCACATTGTAGAATTTCTAAGAGAGGCATTACAGATGCCTTCAGGCATCTAATAAGTAATATAAATGAGTCAGCTATGCCAGGTATAAGGTATTATTTGGAGACAAATTGGTACAGAATATGCTCTCTAAAAGCATTATCATTCATATTTTCTTTATCATCTGCTCTTATTGAATCATCTAGTGTGAAACTGAATTCAAATCTAGAGCTCCTGTTCATAGCCTTGGCTTCTAGCATCAACCCATCCAGCTCCCGAACCAAAAGGGGTTGGCTTTTTCTGACTTTAGACTGCTACCATTCTCTTTGATCTATCTTCACCCAGTGGGCTAGGTGTTCTGGAAGTGAGAAGTGAAAGAATATCCACTTGTACAATGTTTTGCAAAAGATGCTTTTAGGAACATTAATCCTGTGAGATATGCCTGAAAAACAGAACATGGTGATCAAATAATTTTGGGAAACAATACATTCTATACACCTCTCAAATGTTCACAATACACGTTCACAATACACATTCACGTATTACAGGTAGAGAAGTCCTTCAGTAAAGAAAACGGTTTAACCCAATGTGTTGTTTGATTCAATATTCATCACACTTAGTTGGTTACCAGACTCTCCACTTGCTTTAAAATTACATCACAAAGAACTTACGTTTCAAGGAACATGCTCTGGGAAATGCTAAGTTAGAGGCATTACCTCTTATGGAACCCTATACTAAACTATACAAGTAAGGAAGGTAGAATTAACTCTTAAACAAGCAAAGAGTTCATATAACTTTTTATGTGTTGAAATGATACTACTTGGTTGCTCTTGAGTTCCCATACACTAAGAGAATGTCCACCAATAATGTCCCACTTTGTACCTTCAATAAATTCTGGGGGAAAAGCTTTGTTCCCTTTCTCTATCCAATTATTTACTCCTTCTCCAGAAGGAAGATTATCTTCTCTGATTTGGCCCTATCTTAGTTAATTTGGGTCAGCTTACACTGATGCCCACATCTGGAAACAGGTTATACTTTTTTTCTCTCTCTTGGAACACTTGCTGTAACAAACAGAGTATCTCTGTCTTTTTCTTTCTCTCATGTTGGATATTTAGTAGGGCAGGGCATGATTTTGGCAGAAAGGACATTTTGCCTCTTCTCTAGTCCAG
This sequence comes from Chlorocebus sabaeus, assembly GCF_047675955.1. NCBI lineage: Eukaryota > Metazoa > Chordata > Mammalia > Primates > Cercopithecidae > Chlorocebus > Chlorocebus sabaeus. The sequence continues at coordinate 51,013,633 of NC_132913.1, forward strand.
CTCTATTAGGCAGCTCTCTACATTAAACAATAAGCCGACCTGCATCTTGCCTCATGTGATTGAATTCTTTGTGTGCATACTTGATTGGCTACTGCTTAGAAGTAAAGAGAGGCCAGTGGTAGGATTCAGGGAGCAACTGCAACTACAGCCTTCAAAATGGTGCACAAAAAACAGTCAACTCTACTAACGCATTGCCCATGTGCATCAGACAACCATGTGAGCATTACAGCCTCTGTGTGTACTGCTGACTATTGTGGACAGAGAGAGAGAGAGAAGGAGAGACACAGAAAATGACATTTATCAAGGAGACCACCTTATTTCTTTAGTCTTCTTTTATTTTACAAATATGACCTTCAAAAATCAGTTTATAAAAGGACCTTTGCATCTCAGACTATAATTTTTTGAGGAAAGGATGTAACAGGTTGCTGTTTCTAATCTTGAGAATATTTGGTTTGCGATATATTTCAAATGTTGATGTTAGTCTGATGTGAAAATGCCTGTTAGCGCTCAAAATCCAGGACAAAGGTTATTTTCACCAAGCTCAATATAAAGTAATAAATAATTCTGAAATATTGTTTTAAAATAGGAATATGAAATATTATAACTCGGCAAGCCTTCAAGTCTATGTTGGCTTATTATAGCCAACCCAGCAGGTGAAACAAAGGCTCGTGACTGTGGCCTAGCATCCAGCTGCATAGATAGGTCCACTCCTACTCACCAAGCCTTGTTCTAAAGAGCTTCAGCCCATTCTTTCAAAAACTTTTATTCTATGCTGATGTATCTTAATTATACTAATTCTCTCTGCTGCATCATTATGCTAATAAAGATTCTCTGTCTTGTCCACTGTGTTTGCAATATCTAGAACTATGATAAACAATGCATTTCTGGTAATACAATGAGACTAAATGGAAGCACTACTAAAGCTAATCTACTTATGAGGCAAGGCCATCATTAATCTGAATTCATAGGATGCATGATGAGTGCTTATTACTATAAAAATAATCGTGTCTTGGGGTTCAATCTAGAGTGCAAAGAAAATATAAGCTGTTTGCACCTGCCTCACTGCTTCGCAAATGATCTTGTAGAAGTGAAACACAGAACTCTTTATTGTGCACTTTGCAGTGCCTTTAAATACCATCCCCATATTCTTTCCCTTGGCAAATTGACAAAAGAAAAAAATTGTGTATATCAGCTGTATTATCGTATAGCTACTTCTTGCATTCATAAATAAAACCATTATTTTCAGTTATGTAGTCTAATAGCAACTGTACCACACACGGCTGTTATAGCAAATGATATTTATAAATGTAGATTCTCTTTTTTCTTTGAGATTGTATTAAAGCAGCTGACGTAAAATCAGAGTAACTGAGTCAGTTTGTGTTGTCAGAAGAAAAGGAAATATAATAAAAGTCTGAGTGCATACTCATTTTTAAAATTCTTTGTTCATAATGGAAGTTTACTCTTTCCACTCGTCTGTCCCCAAGTCTACATCGCCACTTCCAGAGAGAAGCAGCCGTCACGTGTTTTGGGAGGCTCAGCACCTTCACTGCATACCTTTATGACCTGCTAAGATGCTTTATTGACTCAAAAATGTGATAAGGCAGTAATGTTTTTTAAACCTTCTATTAAAATAAAACAATTACATTATAAAAGCAAAGAATAGCATCTTTTGATTGTCTCATTTCAAAAGGTATGTTGGTAAGGATTATCCCACTTAATCAATATGCACCAAGGTTTATGCCCTTTCAGTGCCCTGATACTCCCAGCTCAGGAAGTTTCAGTTTGAATCCTAGCATTGGCAGATAAATTGGGGATCATAAACTCTGGTATACAACAATGGTTTTCTACATCAACAGGAGACACTGAAGACAAGAAACAGAGAAAGAGGAGAGGGGTGGATTCACCTCTTTGTAATCCACAGGCCTTTCTGATGCCCTTACAAGGATTTTTGAGTGCATTTCTGCCAGTATCAGCAATGGTGAAGTTCACCTTCACTAAAATCTAATTCCAGCACTAACTGGCAGGCCAGCACTAGTGAAAATAACATTCCGGTTTCCTCCATGACCTCAGTCCCGACATGATAACGGGAGCCCTCAACAACTCATTTCTGGCTTGGAATTCTTGATGGTTTATTTAGTTTGACTGACTGTCGGAGATTGCCATTATGAATACAGTTGCTAGGGAAGGCCTGTTGTAGTGCTGTTTGGCTTTTAAAGGGGTCAGGATTTTGTAAGATCTCAAATAACACTTATGGCTTAATGTCTGCAAACAATGCAGCATTTAACATTTACTATGCATGAAGAGGATCATAGTTCATCGTTTATTATTCAAAAATTATGTAAAATATTTTTATGATGGAATATGAAGAATGTGTTCCAAATATTCATGTATATAAACAACACATAACAAATTTACCTTAAAATATCAGTAAGTAACCAAAGAGGTATTTAAAGTTCTGTGACATAGAGCCGAATTTAAACATTTCAAAATTCAGACATTTAATCACATATTTTTCAAGCAGATTAAACTGAGGTCTGGTTCTCTTCAATAACGTGAACATTTATTTCTTTATCCCAGGATAGTAACATTTTTAATGGTAGAAAAAGGCTTGGTGCTTGGTTTGTCAGAATTTAAACATACAAATCTCTCAATTAAAAATTTAATTGTCTGCTCTATCTTCTCATTTTACACGTTCAACAAAATGTTTTGGTTTCTTATAAAACAAGGTGATTATGAACATTGGTTTCTGGAGCCTATTAACAATTTCCACTGTAGTCCAAATAAAGATGCTGTGAGCAGCATGGCTAATACGATTTGTTTTCTTCATTGTAATTTGAATCTTGAAAGTTTTCTCAACTAGGAGAGTAGATTTCAGTAGAATATGAGAGTCAAATAATTTGGGTGAAAATGAGAATGGATCCAATAAAAATTTTCAATTAATATGATACATAAATAATATAAACATGTAGCTACAGATTTCATATAGTAAGACATCTGTTTTGTTAAAAGAGTAACCTCAGTGTGGTAAACTACTGCAGATTTGAGAGGCAACCGCCAAATGACAATCAAGAGCCTTAAATCCCTTCATAGACTTGATCCATTTGTTTTGGAAATGAATCATTTCCACATATTTTAATTGTGTATGGAACTAATAGTACATCCTGCGAAAGTGATCCATTCTTCATAATATTTAACCTTATTGTAACTCACATTAAATCTTTCTAGGAAGGAGTAACAATCTAGCTTTATATAAAAATTACAAGGATTGTGAGTTAATGAAATAAATCTCTCCCCCATCGCTTTTCATCTGCCTTTTCTCCTTTGCAGCTGCTTGTTATCTTCATTTCGTGTTGTCCTTATTGCTTACTTTTCTTAGAACTGTACCTTTTACCACATTTATGTGCTTAATAAATATGTATTAAGTACCAATTATATACAAGCATATTGTTGGATGCTACAAAAAAGTTCTCTTATTAAAAATTTTTACTCTCCCCAAATAGCAAAGAGGTAGATCCAGCACTGTAAATCAGATCTTTGAACTCTATTAGCCCATAATATACGTGGTAATTTTATTTTATAAACAAGATTAAAACTTCCACTTAAATGGGATATTTCATGTTTTGACTTAAGAGTCTTGTTTGCTCTCACATTTATAAGGTTTGAATTATTGGCTGCCATTGACTTTAATTAAACTCATTATGGACTCACATGTCTGGCACTTGTTAGAGAGGGAAAAATTTTTTTTTTAATAAGCCCAGTGACTTAATACAAGCTCTCTCAGCAAATAGCCTTAATAAGCCATGCTGGGCCTCAACTCAGCTAGCAATGTGCTACTTGACCCTGGTCAATGTTTTTTATGCTAAAAGAAATATGTGTTCATCTTCCTTATTCTTCAGTAAAGGATATACTCTGTTCAAGTGAATGCCTTCGGTGACTTGGTTTGAATGGATGTGCGGGCAAAATAATTTTCTTATTATTTCCTTTGTGTGGGATGGGCTCTTGACTAAGGTAAGGAGTGAGAAACAGTACTAGCTAATTGGGTCCTTGTTATTCCATATCACTATCTAAACATTCAGTTAGGAAAGGAAAATATCAGCCATACAGATGCTCTGATGGCAGTATGCCACACACCCCATGTCTGGAGTCATCCAGATGGCTAACTGAATGTTTTGGATTCACATGGGTGTTCCGTGTTGTGTAGACAACGTTACTGGGATAATTAAAACAAAATACCCCATGTTCAAAATCTTTAATGATCTAAGTTGTGGATCTTAGTTATTTTTTTAATTAAAAAATGTATTTAGGTATTTCTTCATTTGGTATTCTAGGTTCATCACTTCAAAAATTATAAAACAGAGACCTGAACAAAGCAAAAGAATTACCCAAGGGCTCTGACTAGGAAGTGAGAAAATGTGATCTCAAACCCAGATGACCTGCAAGTAAGGATCTTTTTATCATACCTTACTACATCTATGAATACTTCAAGCATCAGAATATCTGTTTGCTTAGTGTGACACTGACTAAATACTCTAGGAATTCCCAACCTTTCCCGTTTGCCATGGTGGACCAGAGAGAAGAGAAAGCAACATGCAATTGTATTAGGTTGGTACAAAATTGTGGTTTTTGCCTTTGAAAGTAATGGCAAAAATTGCTATTACTTTTGCACCAACCAAATATATATCTTTATAGTTTTTAAAGCTCATTTACTTGAGGAAATCTCATTCATTTGTTTATTCCTGCATATTTATTCAACAGCTTTTTTCTAAGACTTTTTCCACCAGTGTCCTGCTCTTCTATCTCCATTAGATATCCAATCCTGTTCCTTATTCCCTCCCATCTCATTCATCAAATCTCAGATCCCATGATTCTGGTTTGTTCTATGAAGAATAAATGATGTCTTTAATTTTCTCTAAGTCTAAAGAAAAGAATGAGAAATATGATGAGGTCAGAGCCTGGTGTAGAAATACATGTATAGGATAGGATGTTTAATGATCGTTAGTTCCACGAGTTTCCTGGCTGCAAACTCCGATTATCCTCTCCTCTCCACAAAAACCAAAAGGGTAATATGTTTACTTTAGAGATTCAGGGCGGACATAGGGTGATAAGTCTGCATTAAGTTTTATGGTAGTTGGGGGAAAGTAGCAGTTAGGAACAACAGTAATGGAGAATCAATAGTTCTTAAAGGAAAAGAAAAAGGTGTGTGTGTGTGTGTGTGTTTGTGTGTGTGTGTATGTGTGTTGGGGAGGAAGTAAAGGAAAAGAAAAAGGTGTCTGTGTGTATGTGTGTGTTGGGGAGGAAGGGCAAATGAACCTAAAGGTAGGAAAGTGCTATATATATATATAAAATTATTTTTTTGAGATGGAGTTTTGCTCTCGTTGCCCAGGCTGGAGTGCAATGGTATGACCTTGGCTCACTGCAAACTCCGCTTCCTAGGTTCAAGCAATTCTCCTGCCTCAGCCTCCTGAGTAGGTGGAATTACAGGCACCTGCCACCAGGCCCAGCCATTTATTTTATTTTATTTTTATTTTTTGTATTTTTAGTAGAGACAGGGTTTCACCATGTTGGCCAGGCTAGTCTTGAACTCCTGACCACAGGCGATCCACCTGTCTCGGCCTGCCAAATTGCTAGGATTAGAGGCATGAGTCACTGTGCCCAGCCAGAAAGCTATACTAATGGTGACTGAAAACAGAACAACAGCATTGGAGGTGGTAAGAAGTGTCTTCACCAAAAGATCACTATACCAGCCTACAGAAAATCCCATAGTATCTTAGAGCTAAGAGAAATTCTATTCTTACTGCCTGTGTTAGGCATACATTATCGAAGTTGCAACTTGGAATTTTGAATGCATTTTGCCATAGAATATTGTAAGTTGTTAAACTCTTCAGTGTTATTTACATAATACATAAAGTAAATGATAGATTACTAAAGCATTGTTTCTTTGGGGATATGTGTTTTTAAATTCTTAGTAGGGAATAACAAATTGGCTTTTGAAATACAAGCTATTCCTAAGTAGGAGAGGGCCTTCATTAGATTGTAGTGTCATCTCTAATTGTAGTGTGTAGACATCTTGAATCGCTCTTCAATTAACACAAACACTATGGCGTAAAAGATCAGCAGGGATTTAATCATTAAGGGAAAGTTGATATTTAACATGATACTAGACTTTGATCAAAATTGAACTTAGTTTCTTTAGTATGAAAGAGGATAAACAGAAAGTAACGTTTATTAAATGCTTACAGTTTTTAGGCTCTATGCTAAATGCTTAGAGCCTAATTATCTTGGCTAATTCTCATAACAGTCAAGTGAAGTGGGCATTATTTTCTCCATTTACAAGTGAGAGAACTGAGTCTCAGTAAGACTAAATTTACTAGGATGGGCAACATGTCAAAATCCCATCTCTATGAAAAAAACAAACAGACAAACACACACTCACAAACATACACACAAAATTAGTCAAGCATAGTGGTGTGTGACTGTAGTCTCAGCTACTTGGGAGACTGAGGTGGGAGGATCGCTGGAGCCTGAGAGGCCGAGGCTGCAGTGAGCCATGATTGCACCACTGCACTCTAGTTAAGGAAACAAAGCACAAACTTGGCACACACACAAAAAAATAAAAATAAAAAAAGTTTCAATGATTGAAGTGAGGATTCGTTCCTAAATTTTGTTTGCTCATTTACTTCTTTGAACTCCACTATATAGAATGATTTAACAACTTGTTTATTGTTGTAGCCCTTCCTTCCTAGGTCTTTCTCTTGACCAAATCTATCACAAAGGAATCAAATTGGCCTTTTCCACTTTCCCAAAGTCAATGACCAATTAGATCATCATAAAGGGAATCTGATTCACTCTCAGGTTTATCAGACATAACCAAAGATTTAAAACAAAGTTATTAAGAAATTTTTAGATTAGCATAGTTTGTTGCAGCCAAAACTCATAAGAAAAGTGAAAAATAAAATATCCAGGTGTTTCAAAATATCTAGACTTTTTGCATTTTGTTTTCATATTTGTTGACATTTGACATAATCTGTACATGCTACTCCACTGAGAGCAAAATAAGAAGTATCACATGGATAAAATTGGACATTTCATTTTATGGAGGATTTTATAGCTGTCTAATATTCCTCATTTAAATCAGAAAACTTGCCATACTATATACTTCCCCTTGCCATGGTCAGATATCAAATAACTGCCCAAAGCCACACTAGCCACTGTAGTCTGGACTATGATAAATCCATGCAGTTGTAATAAAGGGTAATTAATGTTAAACTTGAATTGAATTTATTTTCATATAATCTATATCAATGATCTTTGGGGGTAAGATGTATAGTATTTGAATACTTAACTTTGAGCACTGGGTAGTCAATAGTGCAGAGACAAGGCATTTATTCCACCCTTAAACAGCATTTCTATGCTTGTACCAGTTGTCATTTTTATCACACAGACAAAATTTTAGTATCAGGAATGAGATATAACTTTGTCATCATTTTATCTATCATATGATAAATTTCAAATGTTCTTCACTTCAAACCTTGTTGGAAACTCTCAGTAAACTATAGCAAAAGCCATCTACCTCGGTATTTTTTAAAGGGAAAAGAAAGAGAAGTTCAACAGCATATTCGACTAGAAAGTGTAATAACACCATAATCTAATAGGAAACCTTCAACAAGTCACACTGGGCCAACGACATATTTGAAAGTACAAGTAAGAAAAATGAGTCAGGCCTAGATAATGTGCAGTAGCAGATCTCTTGGGCAACTACATTTCGATTACCATGTTTCAATGTTCATGACTAAAGCCTTAAGTTCTAAATTGTGTAATCCCATACCATATTTTCCTAACCCTCTCCATTTTTCTGGACATGGAATATATTGTTTCTGACCCTTCCCCAGAACCCCCTCCAATAACTCCTCCTTTTCATCGCAATTAATATCCACATAATAGTTCAGAAGTTTTAAGATTTCAAGTTTTAGGTCAGAAAGAATTATTTCAGCTAAAGAATTTTTTAAAAGTTTCTTTTTAGAGAGATGCTCCAAAAGCACCATCTAAAATCAAGCAACTGAAAATGCAATCTTAGATGCATCATTAGAACAAATATAGCTCCTATCATTTTATGGATGAATCAGACTTCCCTCTCTCACTAATCTAATCAAAAGGCATCTTTTTTTGTGTGTGTGCCCTCCCACACATTTGCCATCTAGTGTGAAAATGAGTCAACTGGAGAACGCATTTAGTGTGCTCTTTTGAAGGAAATGTTCTTGCTTACGAGAAGAACAAAGCAACAAGAAAAATAGTCTTTATTCACTCATCATATTTAATATTTTAGGTCCAGTAGGTCCTCTGATATATGTCAATTTCTCTCTTCTTTGACAGCCTTCTTATTTGTAAAGTGCTATGTACTTTGTATTCATTCAGCAACACGTTCATTGTTCATACCTTTCCACCAGAGAACTCTAATATTTATGCAGTGTTTTTCATCATTTCAATTTGTAAAAATCCCTAGCTGAATTAAGAATATATCAAGTTATGAATCTTTTGAGGCCTAGAAAACAGATAGGAGTTGCTGTTTCTCTTTCTGCTATTTTGTTTGTCAAATCACTTTAATGTTGACCATGAGGCCTCTGTGACTTTGCTTATCTTTACCACCTGTACTGTCCCCTTTTTGTAACAAAGGAGATGGGATGTGTCACCATATTGTAAGTGTCATTCCTGAAAATAATGACTTATTGGTAGATGTGACAATGATGTTACAAGGCTTCATATAGCAGCCAATTCAATTTAAACTAAACTGATTTCTCTAGATGTCACCTCTCCATGTAAGGAACCCAGTTATTTTAGTAGAAAACTTTAATAACAAACAAACAGATACAACAAATAAGAAAGTGGAAAGATTAGGTCACACATATGTGTATATTGTTGCTGTCAAATATATTTTTTAAAGATTAATTTGCCTTTTATTTAAAAAGTTTCAAAGTGGGGCCAATTGCGGTGGCTCATGCCTATATTCCTAACAATTTGGGAGGCCGAGGTGGGCAGATCGCTTGAGACCAGGAGTTCAAGATCAGCCTGGGCAACATGGCAAAATCCCATCTTTACAAATATTAGAAACATTAGCTGGGAGTGTTGGCGTGTGCCTGTGGTCCCAGCTACTTGGGAGGCTGAGGCGGGAGGATTGCTTGAACCCAGGAGGCAGAGGTTGCAGTGAGCTGTGATCATGCCACTGCACTCCAGCCTGGGTGACAGAGTACGACTCTGTCTCAAAAAACAAAACAAAACAAAACAAAACAAAAGGTTCAAAGCGTAGTAATCTTTGAAATCCTCTGATTTTTTTTTTAAGGTAGAAATGGGTCTCACATGTTGCCCAAGCTGGAGTGCAGTGACTCAATCACAGCTCACTGCAGCCTTGACTTACCAGCCTCGAGTGGTCCTCCTGCCTCAACCTCTTGAGTAGCTAGGACTACAGACATGCCACCATGACCAGCTAATTAAAACTTTTTTTTTTTTTTTTTTTTTTTTTTTTTTTTTTTTTTTTTTTTTTTTTAAGTAGAGACGGGGTTTCACCGTATTAGCCAGGATAGTCTCGATCTCCTGACCTCGTGATCCGCCCGTCTCGGCCTCCCAAAGTGCTGGGATTACAGGCTTGAGCCACCGTGCCCAGGGTCTCACCACCTTGCCCAGGCTGGTCTCGAATTCCTATGCTCAAGCAATCCTCCTGCCTTGGCCTCCCAAAGTGCTGGGCTTATCAGCATGAGCCACCACTCTTGGCTTGATACATTCTTTTTATGATAATTTAAACTCTTGGATACTGGGATTGATTCTAAAATTATTTATAGGTCCTCAAAATGTAAGTAAATTTTTAAATTTTAATTTTGACAAATTCTTCACTACTTGTAGACTATCATTTATTATTTTTGGTTGGGGTTGTATTTACTAAAGAATACCATTTATTTTCATTTTTCATTCATACAAATTGGCCAGGGGCAGATGCAATCTTACTTTTTTTTTTTTCCAGCGTACATACTTCTTGATTCAATGACATATCAAAATATCTGGTCTTTAGTAAGTATGCATAGAAAAGACTCCCTTAGCCTTGCTGTTCCAACCCTGGTCAAATATCATGTAAAAATTTGACATCTCTGTCAAGTCTAAAGAAGGAAGAAACCAACATGTATTGAGCATTTACTCCATATTGGGTCTTTCCCATTCAATGTCTTATTTAATCTTCACATGCTAACGTGTGGATATTATTTTCTCAGGTTTGGAAATGAGACACAGATAGGTTAAGAAATTTACTCAAGTCATCCCTGCTAACATTTTCAGAGTCAAATTTCCCCTTGTTTCTTTTCTCCAAGTTGCCTACCATAACACACCATATTCATTTCCAAATGATTTATTGCCTTCTGTATCACGAAGCCATATGGTATGAATATACAAATACTTATGCTATAATACTTAATTCCTTGTTATTTAATCTCCTCTTTCTCACTGTCAAAGTTAGGTAATCTCAGACTTTCTAATACTCAATGTTAGACTTGCCTTTTAGAATACTGTGATTTTAGCACCTCAGACTACTGAAAATACTGTTCTACAGTGATTTCACATTGAACTGGGTAGGTGCTTGGGATATCACTTCAAAGTATGGAATGTGGAATCACAGCATCAAAAAGGACCTTAGGAATTTAAGGACCTTTTGGGATCTCCAACTCCCAAATCTTGCTTTATCATTGTGATCAGACTGATCTCTTTAAAACTGCTTAGGTTATGTCACTCTTACTCAAATGCCAACCAAAGCATCCCATCTCCCTCAGAGGTGAATCCAATGTTCATACAAGGTTCTAGAAATCATGCCCTACCTGCTCCCTTACAACCATTGCCACACTGGCCTTCTTGATGTTTCTTGAACAAGCCAGACACATTCCAACCAGTGCCCTTCGAATCGCCTATTTTCTTTGCTTAGAGCATTCTTTCCTATACTGGTATGGCTTACTTTCTCATCTCTTCAGGTATTTACTACAATGTGATCACTGCTATAAGACCTTTCCTCACTGCATTACTTAAAATTGTAAACTCTCACCCCTCACTTGCCGTGGCTCTTAGTTCCTTCCTCTCCCTTCATTTGCACTCAATACACTCAGCATCCTGCATATTTATTTGCTTGTTTTTCTACCTCCCCCTAGTAAAACATAAGCTCCATGAAGAGCTGAATATTTTACCTCTTTTGTACTAAGGTCTCCCCAGCACTTGGAACAGTGCCTGATACATGGTTAGTAGCCAGTAGGTATCTGCTAAATGAATAAATAAATGTAAATTCCAAGACACCTTACTCAAAGAATGCCACATTGAGTTTAATGAAAGGTCCTAGGAAATTTTCTTAAATGTGATATTCCAAGCTTGTTAGTGTGAAAAGGCAAAGACAAATTTAATCTGAGTCATCTCTGTATTGGCAAGTGAACTTTTTCCAAATAAGCCACTTGAGCAAAACTCAGTGTTATTCTAAAATAAAAGATGTTGGCAAAAAACTAAAAATAGGACTACCATATGATCCAGCAATCCCACTTATGGGGATACATCCAAAGGAAATGAAATCAGTATGTTCATTGCAGCATTATTCACAATAGTGAAGTCAATAAATGAAACAACTTAAGTGTTCATCAATAGATGAATAAAGAAATTCTGACCATATATATGCGTGTGTGTGTGTGTTTGTGTGTACACATAAAGAAAATGTATATACAATGAAATATTATTAAGCCTTAAAAAAGAAGAAAATTCTCCTACTTGGAACAACATGGATGAAATTAGAAGATATTAAGCTAAGTGAAATATACTAGGCACAGAAGGACAAATATCACATGATACCACTTATTGTGGAATATTAAAAAAAAGTCAGACTTAGAAAAACAGAGAGTAAAATGGTGGCTGCCAGGGGCTGAAGGGTGGGGGAAATAGGGAGCTGTTGGTCAAAGGGTAAAACATTCAGTTATGAGATGAATAAGTTCTAGAGATCTAATGTAAAACACGGTGACTATAGTTAATAATAATATATTGTATATGTGAAATTTGCTATGATAGGTGATGGATATGTTAATTATCTTGATTGTGAGAATTATTTCACAATGCAAACTTGTGTCAAAACACTACATTATACCGTAATATAGATACAATGTTTTTATTTGTCAATCATACATCAATAAAGCTGAGAAAACATTTTAAAAGATGTTGGTACATAGATCTGATATATCCTGTTCCACGTGTGAGGAGAGGGTGACTACTATTGTCACATATATAACTTTCATATAATCCCTTCAAGTCTTTGCAGCTTTCTTTGGTTGGTATTTCTTCAGTCTAGTAGCACTCTGAGGGTAAAACAAAATGTAAAAGCATCTATGAAGTAAACTCGGACCAATCCTCTTTTACTTCTTCTTAGTATGGGTGACAATTTCTATATAATGTACTTCTTTCATTCAACCTCCTCCTGATCTCATCACCGTATACTGGAAAGTGTGGTTTTGGCACTATGGATTGGATTTGGAGTGAGGTGGGAAGAAATGAGATAGTTTTGATTAGAAGTAAAATAATACGACTTATTCTTCGTCCTCATGTGAGATATGTCACTCCACAACTACTAGACTTTCTTTTGTGAAGAAATGCACAGAAATAAATTCTGTCTATGTGTCTCTTGAAAGGTAAGGTCTATATATTTTTCTTATAGTTTTTGCTAACTTCTATTATATTACTGAGGAATAGGATTGTGGCAAAGGGATAGGAGCAGCTGTTAAAAGATTTTTACTTTTTACTTTGAACTGTGCAATAAAAAATGTTAAACTAACATAAGCTCAATTTTCAGTTCATAAAAAGCTAATTTGGAAAAAATCCATATGTTCCGTTAAAGCATATTCTGTACACGTGACTAACAGTGCTGAGGCCATTGACTTTGCTCAATAAATATTTGCTTGATTGAGTAAATAAATGCATGAATGACTTTTTAATTCCTACAAATTATGAAGGAAAGGAACAAAAATGAAACTGTTTCATGGAATTCTGAAAAAGATTACAGTAGCTGAAAACAAAGAACATGGCATAGGTAAAGTGTCCCACAGATCAGAGAAAGCCTGGATTCCTTCCAAAGTCAGACCAGGAATGCCAAAACACCTGCAGGGCAAGAACAGGTCAGAGTTTAGGCTTGAAGCCAAGAGGCTCTCGGCAAGAGCAGAGCCTCAGTTGGGCAGTGGCCATAGGCAAGACCGTGGGGCTTACAGCTAAAGTTGGAAGACCTAAGCAGGGTAGGGGCCAATAATCAAACCTCACGTATAAAAATTGATGGCAGAATAAAGGAAAAGTGTGAAATTCCTGGATTCAAGATCTGATTATATTTAATCACTTAGGTAATTTTGAGATGAGTTATACCAAAGAATCCCTTTGTGATATTTTGGGGAATGTGTAAACTTTTAGGAAAATGTACTTTGTCGTTACTTCCAGCGTAGACTTTCTCTGCCTCAGTTAAAATCAACAAATATTTAGCCATCTGCCATATAAACATCTTTGCATTCATTGTCTTCCATTAATAGAATATTCCTTTTCTAGGCAACATTTCCTCATCAAAATCAGGGTGTAGATGGTGTGAGACAGCAGGCAGTCCCTTTACCTCCTGATGGTAACACATAGTAAGCTGTGCTCATAGCTCTTCATGAGGTTGCAGAGGTTCCAAAATGTCACGGAGAGCATCACTCTTCTCTCCCTTAGGGTTGACTATAAACTTCACCTTTGATTGGATGTGTAAATACCTGGGCAATCCATAATATAATGCTAGAGATTTTTGCTGCATAGCAGCATGAAGCTCTAGCTGCTGATGCCCTGTTAGTGTTGGTGTGTATTAGTGTGCATATGAGCATGTATTTGTGGTAGGAATGTGGTAAGACTAATCAAGAAAACTCTCAGTTCAAATATTTGTCTTGTGGCCAATTATAGTGCAAGAAAAGGCAAAGGAATGGAATTGTTAAAACATGTAGAACTCTAGAATGATAAGAGAAATCTACCAATTAAACTAGTATTATCTCTAGTAGGTTACCTTAGCAAGTAGAGTTTCTTGGACAGGCAGGAAAATACGGAGGTGTTTCTTTTTTTCTCCATACATGTAATGCTCTGTAGATCCTGTGTCATTTATGCTGTGTCTTAGGAAAGATGTTTCAGATAGTTGTATAAACGGGTTTACTTGTTTGTGTGATATATGAAGAAATCTTTTGGAAACCTGAGCAGGAGTTGTTCCTAAAGCAAAGACCCCTATATCCTAGAATCTCCATTTTCAACTTTGCAACCGTTTTCTACAAACTAGTTCTTTCCTTGTATGTTCTAACTTCCTCACATAGACAGAAGTAAGGGTCTCGCCAATGCTCAGAATCCAATGGCATCATATATAACTTGGACTAGATGATGGTACATTTTAGGTGGATTTGTACAAATGGAATGGTTAGACTTAAGGGATGAGGATTAATGGATTGGTAACATTTATTGAGAAGATCTTATGATACACCATGATGCCTTTTGGCAGATTTTCAGATGTCGTAAAGCAGAGTGAGAGCAAATATACTTCACATCAAATCAGAAACCTCTAAAATCAGAGAGTCTAATATAATACATTTGAATTTACATAATACCATACATAGAAAATATAGGGACATTAAAACATCTCACAAATACAACTGTATGTATTTATTGAGGATATATACCTATCCAAGAATTTATATCAAATAAATGTGAGTGGATGCCTGCAGGAAAGAACGTGAGTGGGAATCCTGAGATAAATGAACATTAACACAATAAACTAAACCAAAAGAGGGGCACTGTAGGGTTTAATGAAGAATATAAACATCAAAACTTTTTGCACATGTGTTCCCAAGGGAAAAGAGATAGAAAAAGAAAAATAAATGAATTTACTAGTAATTAATATTAAGCCCAAAAGGATGTCCCTTCTCATCATTCATTTTCTACATCATACTGGGAATTATAACTAATATAAGACAAAAATATAGCATAAAAATATATTGATTGGGAAGGAAGATTTAAAACTGTGTTTGTTCACAGACAACATGATTTCTATGTAGAAACTGAATATTCCTTCTTATTTCTTTTATCATTGTTGTTATTCATTTCACATACATATAAGCATATATGGATATGCATATAAGTGTAATTTAATATATATTTTCTATTATTAATTATCTTGGATCAATAATGGGAAAAGTAAAATTCTAATTTTATCTTTAAAAATCTAGCTAGAAAGTCATTCTTTTTTGTTATGTGAATGAAAATCACTTTGAGATTTTAGTTGTTTGTAGCTTGGGCTATCAGTGTGTGTGGCTGCCAAACAACGCTATCTCTTGCTACATGAAAGGAAGCATAATGACTAGAAGAGCAGAGATGGTGAGATACTCTACTCGTAAATCACACACTGGTAATGATCATCAGACTGGTTGCAATGTTTAAGGATGTTGACGGTACTTCTTCAATGAAGAAAACCATGTCACAGGAGGAAGCACAATATAACAAAAAAGACTATGAATCAATCCACGATTCAGGTGGACAAAAAAGTACTTTCTTTTTTGTTGTTGTTGTTAATTTGTCATTTATGTGGGTACATAGTAAGTATATATATTTATAGGGTGCATGAGATATTTCGATCCAGGCACACAATGCATATTAATCACATCAGGGTAAATCAGGTAACTATCAAGCATTTATCCTTCATTGTGTTACAATCCAATTATGCTCTTTTAGTTATTTTAAAAGATACAATAAATTATTGTTGACTGTAGTCATCCCATTGTGCTATCAAATACTAGAAATTATTCATTCTATCTAACTATATTTTTGTACACTTTAACCATCCCCATCCCCTGCACTATCCTTCTGGTAACCATTGTTCTACTCTCTATCTCCAGTACTTTCTTAATCACCTGTAATAACGTAATTTCTGTCTTTTAGCCTCTGTTCTATTGAGTTTATGAAAAAAAAAATCCAGCCCAACTAAGGATGCTGCCTCCTCCTCAAGTTATCGTTCAATTCTAGAATCTTGGGCATTGCCTTTGTGTTGAGGATAGGGGCTGTAGTTTTCAGTCATCAATCCCACAGGTAGCTGATGACACAATCTATGTATACATATGCTCTTTCACCTAGGCTACACTCCATGGGGTAAGAAAACCGCAGGTGAAGCTGATCTGGGCTTAATGCCATGATGAACTGCTCAAATATCTCTTCTCGGCATTTAGCTGCCTCACATTCAGTCTTAGTAGGAAGTGGAATAGAGGTCCCCTCTACTCTTGGAAGCTATGAAGCTGTTGCTGTCTCTTTCTTCTTCTCCCCAGGGTCTGAGAAATATTTTCTTACTATGGGGAAAATCTTTTTTCCCTTGTATTCTTCAGTACCTTAACTTAAATTCCTCTGAAGCCTTAGGCTTTTGACAAACAAAGCGACAATGATTTCTAAGTTCTATTTTGCCATATCCCTTTCCCAAATTGATACAAATATTCCCTTGAATGAGAAAGGGAAAGATAAGAAATATAAGCCAAAACAAAGCAAAAACGACAAAACAAAACAAAAGAAAGATATTGTATTTTCCAGCCAGATAGGAAACAATTTTTTAATCACAAACCTATTCAATTATATAGTGGACTGCCATGGGTATGAATTTATCATCAGTAGGTATGTTTCCCAAGATTCATTTTAGTGATATTGTAGAGTTGTTTTAAGTATTAGATGGAAAATTGAATGAGATGACTTTAATGTTCCTTCTCCATGCAAGAGTCTGGGAAATGATAATCCCACATTCTACCTCTTTAAGTGTTAAAATGGTGGAACATGGTAACTGAGAGGTTATAAAGTAACCAATAAAGGAAGGAAATATTTACATTCAAAATATGAAAGGTGACAGGAAAGCCTGGCACATGGTAGGTGATCAATAGATTCAGATTTATTATTTTTTACAAAACAATTTGTCTCATTGAAAAAAATAAAATCATGTATTATCATAAATACAGATAAGTACAAAGCATGCTCCCCCAAACCATAACCTACTTTTAGGACAATTAAATTTGATGACTCATCAACTATTCATGTCAGGTTGTAAGCTAGAAAATGAAAACCTACCACCTCTTAAAATAAAAATAAAATTTCTATCACAAATATCTTGACACAAAAAGTATATTAACTTTTTTGCTTTCTTTTCATTTTTAGCTGATATCCTTCAAAATAAGCACAAATATTTTTCTCCAGATCTTTAAATAATACGTATGTACCTAGGATTCAATACACTTTGCAAAAATAAAAAGTATACAATTGATAGCTATAATATTTCAGTGACTACAAATTTAAGATCACCCATGAATATGAATCTGATCTAGTTTTTCTGTTCTACCCCACTCTGCAAGGAGTGTTACTTGTCATACAGAAAAAGTAAGCCAGCAAGCAAGCATGCTTGATGCTCTAACAAAAATTTGTGAAGGGCCTAATGTTTCATTTTTGAGTATTATATTTGTTGCTGTTAATAGGACCCAGAAGGCGAAAGGAAAATAATTGAGGTGGTGATTAGGTGTCCGGATATCATCTGTCATCTTTTCCAAAACTGGTAGATAATGATGGGTGTGATGCTTACTTTTTTTTTTTCACTTTTTTTTGAGATGGAGTCTTGCTCTTGTCGCCCAGGCTGGAGTGCAAAGGCGTGATCTCAGCTCACTACAAACTCTGCCTCCCAGGTTCAAGAGATTCTCCTTCCTCAGTCTCCTGAGTAGCTGGCATTACAAGCACCTGCCACCACGCCCGGCTAATTTTTGTATTTTTGCAGAGACAGGTTTCCGCCATTTTGGCCAGGCTGGTCTCGAACTCCTGACCTCAGGTGATCCGCCCACCTTGGCCTCCCTTAGTTTTGTGTTTACACATATGAGGCACAGCACCCGGCCTGTGATGGTTACTTTTATGTGTCAGCTTGACTGGGTCATGGGATGGCTGTATATTTGGTCAAACATGATTCTGACTGTTTACGTGAGGGTGTGTTTTGATGAGATAAACTCAAGTGAGTATACTGAGTACAGCAGATTACCCTCCCCAGCGTGGGTGGGTCTCATCCAATTAGTTGAAGGCTTGAATAGAACAAAAAAGCTGAGCCTCTCGTGAGGAAGACTATTCTTTTGTGACCACCTTCAAATGAGGACATTGTTTTTTTCTGCCTTTGGACTCAACCTGAAACATAGCACTTCTTAGGTCTTGAGCCTGTCAGCCTTTGGACTACAGCTACACCATCAGCTCTCCTGGTGTGTAGGCCCATGGACTCTGAATAGATTTACACCATCAGCATCCAGGGTCTCTAGTTTACTGACTGCAGATCTTGAGACTTGTCAGTATCCATAACCTCACAAACCAATCCCTCATAATAAACTTCTGTCTATACATACTTTCTATTGGGTGTGTTTCTCTGCAGAACCCTGACTAATACAGGGAATGGGTCCCTAGGAGTCTGAACATTGCTTTATATCCGCTGAATAATAAGCTGATCATTAGCTAGTTTTGTTACCCAAAGAGGTAAGCTACTGTATTTTCTCTTCAATCTTTTGTGTATGGTTTTACTTGCTGCTAAAAGAGTGATGATTTTCTCCACCGACTTCTTGTTAGAGTGGCACTAATTGTAAGTGTGACTAGAAATGGCATTGCAGGACATATCCAATATTCCTATCTTTGCCTTGCTAAGCTACTTTGAATTAAACTGTGTAAGAAAAATGAAATTAAAAAGATTTTTGAAATATCTTTTGATTGAGAAATAAGAAATTGAGAAATATGACAACCAACCTTGTAACTACTTTCTGTCATTTTTCCTCCCAAAATCTGTTCAGCGATAATTCATATTCTTTTCTGTTTTCTTGGCTTTACTTTTTTTGTTTATTTGTTTTTGTTTTTGTTTTTTTTTTTTTTTGAGATGGAGTCTTGCTCTGTCGCCCAGGCTGGAGTGCAGTGGCGCAATCTCGGCTCACTGCAACCTCCACCTCCTGGGTTCGAGAAATTCTCCTGCCTCAGCCTCCCAGGTAGCTGAGATTACAAGCACATGCCACCATGTCCGGCTAAATTTTGTACTTTTAGTAGAGACAGAGTTTCACTATGTTGGTCAGGCTGGTCTCAAACTCCTGACCTCGTGATCCACCTACTTCGGCCTCCCAAAGTGCTGGCATTACAGGTGTGAGCCACCTATCCAGCCCAACTGAGATAGGCTTTTCTTATAGAAACATCCAGAGAGTTCTTGTGAGGCAGAAAAGCTAAGGGATGTGAGTGAAATGTGCTTTGAATAACTTTATCCTGATGACAAAGGGAATACAAGATGAAGCATTACCTTTTTAAAGAATCACTTTCCTAAATTCGTTTATTTATTCATTCATTTCACAAATATATATTGAGCACCTATGATGTGCCAGGCATTATTCTTAGCACGAGGGACACAATAGTGAAGAAAAAATGGCAATAATATCTGCCCTGTGGAGTTTACATTACAGTGGGGCAAAAATGACAATGAAAAAAATCAGTTAGTCAAATACACGGTATTGAGATACAACCATCTTTACGATTGGAACATTTTCCCTTAAATTTAGCCTTGTTAGTTACTATGTATAATTTTAGCATAGTCGATTATTACGAAGTTTCTTTTTCTTTCTGTCCTTAAATAATCTTGCCACTCAATTCTATTCCATCCTATTTAAACTCGCAGGAATCCATTGACTTCTCAGAGCGTTAGGTGCCATAACAGGTGTTATGAGATTTACGAAAAAACAAAGAAAGTAATATGTTTTCTGCCTTCGGAGAATTTTCAATCAATGGTAAGTTAGGTTTTGCAGAATAGCGTGTACAAAAGACAAAATATTCTGAAGTAATATGAGGTCGGGAGAGCTTAAAAGGATGAACACAAATGCCTACCATGTAAAGGAAGGTGCCATTGGAGTTTACATTGATCAGCCTTAAAATTCTAGAATGAAGGATTCTGGAATAAAGAAAGGAGATGATATCAAGCTATAAGTAAAAGAAATAACAGATGGTGTGAATTACTGATGAGCCTTAAAGTTCTGGAATGAAAGGTTCTGGAATAAAGAAAGAGACTATATCAAAGTGTAAGTAAGAGAAACAACAAAAGGTGTGAATGACTATTGTATATTGGGGAGGATGGAGAAATCTAACTAGTAATTTATGGTGCATTATTGGGGTAAGCCTGGACTAAGGAGAAATTGAACTTCTGAGAGTTTTGAATTCAAGCTGAACATGTTGAGTTTGACTCAATATATTTCCAAGAATTTATTTTGACAAAACCCTTGTGGCTCTTCTAGTTGTGTGTGTGTTGTTCGCAGTGGTGTGAGTGGAAAAGACAATTTACACACAGACTCAGATGGCTTTTTCTATTCTCTCACTCAACAACAATCAACACAGAAGATGTCTGTGGCCAAACGTGCGGGGTTCCTCCCCACACACTAAGCAAGCAATGAGTTCTGCAGTGGACACCAGCTGGTATCCTCCAATTCAATTCAACTCTGAGGCTATCTACCTGAAGATAGCCTCAGAAACCACAAGTAGAGGGCCAGTTCCACAAGACTGCTCCCTCCTTCCCATCCATCACAAGTCTGGGCGTCCAGAACTTCTTACCAAATGGCTACAAGTTGGGATTCCTATGAGCTCCTCTTTTGGGTTCAATTAATTTGCTACATAGGTCATAGAACTCAGGGAAATCCTTACTTAGGTTTACCCATTTATTACAAATATTATTTTAAAGGATATAAATAAACAGCCAGGTGAAGAGATACATAGGGCCACATTTGGAAGTGCTCCTACGTAGGAGCTTCTGTGCCCAAGGAGCTGGGATGTGCCAGTCTCCTGACACGTGGATAAATTATTGTTCACCATCCAGTAAACCTCCACATGTTCAGCTATCCGGAGGCTCTCCAAGCCCTTTTGAATTTTTATGGAGGCTTCATTACTAGGCATGATCGATGAAATAATTGGCCACTCGTGATAAATTTAACTTTAGTCCCTCTACCCTCCCTAGAGGTTGGGTCATGGGGCTGAGTCCCAAGCTTCTAATCCTGCCTTGGTCATTCAGGTGATGAACCTCCATCCCGATGCCACCTAGGGGCTGCCAGTTGTCAGTCATGATCATACAAAAAGACATTGCCATGGAAGTTCTAAGGATTTTAGGAGTTGTATGCCAGGAAATAGTGTGATAGAACAACTATGTATTTCAAAATATCACAGATGGGGAGTAAGTTGAAGGGTTCTATTAAATATTTGTCAAGGAAAGAAAATTAGTATAAAAAAAGTGTCTTAGAATTGGGCTTCAGTTTCAAGTGAGAAAACGGATATTTATGAATTGATATGCCTTTCCCAGTTCCTCCAGACAAATTTTGAATTCAAGATCTTAATAGTAGCTCAGTGGAATTGACCTAAGGGAGCAACCTAAGGGTCAAAAAGAATAACTCAAGGAATATGGTTTGCTCAACAAAATTTACATTCAATTCAGCAAGTATTTGTTGAGCACCTTTTCTGTACTTATATTTCACTGAGTGCTATGAGATAAAAAAGATAACATGTAACGCTTGGCTCTTGCTTCATTCATTCTTCAACACATATTTACTGAGCAATTTCTATGTGCTAAAGACTAGTCCTTTATTAGGTCTTGAAAATATCTTGTGATGTTTCCTTAATAAATATCCTTTGCAGATAATCATACTCTGCCTTCCAATCCCCATTTCAGAATTTTAGGTACCATATGAAACAGAATCAGATTTTGCCATTTATAGTTAGGTTGAACAAATAACATGAGAAACCAGTGCTTCTGTCAATGAAGCCAAAAGAAATTTAGCTCCACTACAGATCATACCAAACTACTCTTAAAGGTCTTGCTTTGGAGGGTGATACATCTCTGCCTTTTTCCTGAGAGGTCACTTTTCTGGCATCTCACCACTGTTCACTTTAAGTTTATTCATTGTGGACATGGAGATAGTTAAATGAATTTCACAATTTTTCCAAAAGCTGATAAGATGTCAAATCTTAGCTTTTATGTTTAATGTTTTCTGTAGAAATAAGGGATGTGAAGGACGTCTTCAAGGAGAACTACAAACCACTGCTCAATGAAATGAAAGAGGACACAAACAAAGGGAAGAACATTCCATGCTCATAGATAGGAAGAATCAATATTGTGAAAATGGCCACACTGCCCAAGGTAATTTATAGATTCAATGCTATCCCCATCAAGTTACCAATGACTTTCTTCACAAAATTGGAAAAAAACTACTTTAAAGTTCATATGGAACCAAAAAAGAGCCCACATTGCCGAGACACTCCTAAGCCAGAAGAACAAAACTGGAGGCATCACGCTACCTGACTTCAAACTATACTACAAGGCTACAGTAACCAAAACAGCATGGTACTGGTACCAAAACAGAGATATGACCAATGGAACAGAACAGAGCCCTCAGAAATAATACCACACATCTACAACCATCTGATCTTTGACAAACCAGACAAAAACAAGAAATGGGGAAAGGATTCCCTATTTAATAAATGGTGCTGGGAAAACTGGCTAGCCATATGTAGAAAGCTGAAACTAGATCCCTTCCTTACACCTTATATAAAAATTAATTCAAGATGGATTAAAGACTTAAATGTTAGACCTAAAACCATAAAAACCCTAGAAGAAAAACCTAGGCAATACCATTCAGGACATAGGCATGGGCAAAGACTTCATGTCTAAAACACCAAAAGCAATGGCAGCAAAAGCCAAACTTGACAAATGGGACCTCATTAAACTAAAGAGCTTCTGCACAGCAAAAGAAACTACCATCAGAGTGAACAGGCAACCTACAGAATGGGAGAAAATTTTTGCAATCTACTCATCTGGCAAAGGGCTAATATTCAGAACCTACAAATAACTCAAACAAATTTACAAGAAAAAAACCAAAAACCCCATCAAAAAGTGGGTAAACAATATGAACAGACACTTCTCAAAAGAAGACATTTATGCAGCCAACAGACACATGAAAAAATGCTCATCATCACTCACCATTAGAGAAATGCAAATCAAAACCACGATGAGATACCATCTCACACCAGTTAAAATGGCAATCATTAAAAAGTCAGGAAATAACGGGTGCTGGAGACGATGTGGAGAAATAGGAACACTTTTACACTGTTGGTGGGACTGTAAACTAGTTTAACCATTGTGGAAGAGACAGTGTGGCGATTCCTCAAGGATCTAGAACTAGAAACACCATTTGACCCAGCCATCCCATTACTGGGTATATACCCAAAGGATTATAAATCATGCTGCTATAAAGACACATGCACACGTATGTTTATTGCGGCACTATTTACAATAGCAAAGACTTGGAATCAACCCAAATGTCCATCAATGACAGACTGGATTAAGAAAATGTGGCACATATATACCATGGAATACTATGCAGCCATAAAAAAAGGATGAGTTCATGTCCTTTGTAGGGACATGGAGGTAGCTGGAAATCATTGTTCTCAGCAAACTATCACAAGAACAGAAAACCAAACACTGCATGTTCTCACTCATAGGTGGGAACTGAACAATGAGAATACTTAGACACAGGGTGGGGAATATCCCACACCAGGCCCCGTCATGGGGTGGGGTTGGGGAAAGGGATAGCATTAGGAGATATACCTAATGTAAATGACGAGTTAATGGGTGCAGCACACCAACATGAGACATGTATACATATGTAACAAACCTGCACGTTGTGCACATGTACTCTAGAACTTAAAGCATATATAAAAAAAAGAAATGTCGTCTTATGTATGTCAAAATTGTAATAAATATACAACCAAACGAACAAAGGAAAACATCGAGAGAATAGTAGAATACTTATAAATACTAATTGTGAAGGTGAAAGGTAGTGGAATTTGAGAAGGAATAAGATGAATTTGACTGGTAGATTTTCTCTATACATATTGAATATGTGCTGAATTAAAACTTAATCAATGTCTACTACACTTTCCATCTACTAGATCCTGTGTTAGGTACTTTCTTATACATTATCTTGTTAAATTCTTCTAGGAAACTTGTGAAATAATTTAGTACTATATTTATTTTGTAGTTGCAGAGAAATATACATTTAAAAAGTTAACTGAGTCATACAACTAGTTACTGGCAGTAGTTTGGTGGAAAGAACACAGTTGTCCTGTCACAACGATTGGAGAATGAAAATGTTAAGAAAGTAAAAATAAACCTGAGATTTCAGTATACTTCGTTATAATAAAGAAGGAATTCACAGCTGCACAAATTGTCAGAACACTTTGTTTTTACTCTTACCATGTATTTTAATTGAAGTTATACTGCATTAACTGAAAATTGATTGTGAAAACCATATGATTGATTAGCATCATCCTAAACCTAAGTGAAAAAGCCAAATAAAGAGGAATTAACTATGTAAAATATTTATGCTGTCACAAGGAGCATTTAACATATCTGGCCCAGTAACCTGTTCAGTTAGAGGCTGTCAAAGTACTTGCTAATGATTGACTTTGTATCAGGTAAAATAATATGGCAAGTCTCTTACTACCAAAAAAAAAAAAAAAAAAAAAAAAAATCTTGAGGCAACAGTAATTCAGTGTTTTCTTGGACTTCCTGTTATAGATTGTGCAAGAGTGAAAATACCTTTCTTTGCCATTCTTAGGCAGTCGAGGTAAAGGTAAAAGAATTTTAAGGCTAAAACTGACTACCCATGGCAAGAGCTGCTTAGCCAAATAATTTATAGGGAACATGTGATGGTTTCCAGGAGTGACATGCGTCATCTTCCCGCATGAAACTATGTAGAATGTAATTTTACAGTCGGGTAAATTCTCAAGGCAGGGCACAAAGATCTGGCTGTGGGATGCCCATTAATGTCAGAAGGAGTCAAGGGGCTGTATTCCTCATGCCCCTCTTAGAGAATGCACCTGTGTCAGCCTGCTGTGAGAGGAGTCTATTCCTTTTCTGGAAATTCTGATGGCCAATGTTAACGAATATCATGTTGTGGATGTTTATATGACTTTACATTGGTTCTTAGGATTGTCTATGAATAACCGCCATGTGAAAATGAAAAAGTCATCTATTTTTATTCAAATTTTTAAATTTAAATTTTAGATTTTTGTGGGTACATAGTAATTGTATATATTTTGGGGGTAGTTGTATACATTTTTGGGGAACATCATACATTTTTATCCAATATAATTCTAGACTTGTTTTTTATTATGAAAAGGCCACTGTGAACAAATGTAATATTATGTGAAATAGAAGTCATATAATAGAAAATCTTTGCAAATGAAGAAAAAATATTGCAATATGGTGATATGTAATTATAATACTTACGAAATCATGATCAATATGGTTTCAGTCCTATAAGAGCATTATATTAATAGTTAAGAAAGCAAAGTCCATGTGATAATGGACAATCCCAGTATCTCAAGTCTTTACTTCTATTTCTTCCACACGAGGAAAGTGGCATATAAGTACTTGCAATATTTGTTAAAATGCTCAGTTTTCTTTTTTAACAAGGTATTACCCTTACATACTTGAGCAAGCTCTAAACTGCTGCCCTCTAAATGTTCCCCACTTACTCTTGAATATTTTGTGTTGTATTTACTTTCTTTCTTTCCATTCTTCTTCAAAAAGTCTTAGAACCAGCCTGGTGAGGCTAAATCTGCATTGGAGAGATGTGTTGGGCAGGTAACTGAGGAGGCTGTGCCGTGATCCTCTTCAGAAGAATGTAAACACAATGTAGTTATTGACTCAGAATCAATAGTGCATAATATCAGAGATTTTAAGAAGCACTTTTGGATATCTATTCATTTACTTATTTGTACAATATGTACTTTTTAAAGCTCCCACCAAGTACAACGGATGACAGAGGATACAAAAATAAATAATATACAGAGATACAGTTTTGGCCATTACAGGGAAGTTAAACATCTAGATGATAGAAATGTTCTATAATTCTCTGTAACATTCATTAGTATACTGTGTTATAGTAGCCACTAGCCACATGTAGTTATTGAGCACCTGAAATGTGGCCAGTGTAACTGAATAATTTAGCTTCAAATAAAGTTTAATTTTAGTTCATTTACATTTACATTTGAATAGTCACAAATTTAAATTTGAATAGTTACCATACTGGGCAGAGCAAATTTGAAAAATCCCAAAAATTCAGCTTGTGATGTTAAGTACCAATAATTTCAAAATGGGGTTAATGCTATGAGATGAGCGCAAACAAAATTCTTTAAGGCTCAGTAAGGTGAAATATCTCCACTGAGAAAAATTTAAAACAAATATGTGATGTAGATTTGAAAGATGTAGGCAGTGTCATTTACGTAGAACAATTAATTTTATGGAGAAGTTTAAGAGAAACACCTGTTACATATCAGATATTTTATACATATGCTTTTATTTAATTCTCATAGCTGGGAAATGTTGTCACCACTGAATAATTGATGGATTTGGAGCTGCAGTGTTAATGACCATACCCAGGTTCACCTGGCTAGTAACTGGTGACTAGATTTGAACTCAGGTCTTCCTGACTCCAGATCTCAGGTGCGTTCCACTTTGCTAGGCTGATGAGGGAGTGAGATGAGAGTCAAATGTGATTTCCGGGTACAAAACAGGATAACATGAAGGGTGGTGGTGCCATGACCAGAAGTGGGTGAGTCAGGCAGAGAGTTAGTTTGGAGTTGCTGAAGGGATGTATAGACTAGTTAGAGGGGAAGAAAACAATGAAGATTTGAAATTTGGAAGCCAACTGACAGCTCTGATAATTGCCGTTGGAGTGGTGGTTGGGTCTTCAAAGGAGAGAATGCATCCACAAGGTAAGGGGCTTACAATAAAATTCTGGGAAATATGTCCTTTTTTCAGGCCTAGAAAGAGAAGAGGAGCCAATAAAAGCATCAGTGAAGTGATTAGAGATGTAGGAAGAATAATATCAAGGTGGTGGTCACTAGTGTCAAATACTACAAAAAGAACAAAGATGGTGATGAGGAAATCATTAGTTTCCTGATGGGAAGCTTAGTGACCTTGAAGAGAGACAGAACATGATGACTTAGGAACCCTCAGCTTTCTTTAAAATTTGTACTTTCCAAAGGCCCTTCTCTGTGTTTCTGGGCCTTTGCTCTCATACATATTAGCTGTTTTTTCAAAATTCTTAGACAAGATCTGAGTCCTTTAAAACATAAACCTTACAGTTTTCATGAGGTTCTATAACTATTTTCCTCCTTATCTCAAAAACCCAGTTCTCTGCCTGGGACTTAGTATCCCTTAATAAACATTAGTAGGATGCATAATGAGACTAGAGAATGGGATATTTTTTCATGCCTATTTTAGTATTTTGGTTATTTTCATTAATATTATATTATTCATTAGCTATTAAGCTCCTAGGCACTAAGTATTATTGGTAATACAGAGCAAATCTGACAATGTGAGATCTTATTCTGTTCCCAAAGAATTTGTAGTCTATGTGGAGGAGAGGATGAGACAAACACACCCAAGATTATTAAGTAGTACATTGTATGAAACGCAGCACTGAGAGCCATTCAGCATGCAGTAGTCAGCCAAACTAGTTTTTTAAGATATTGAACAACTTTCCCCCACAGTGAACTTTCCTGGCACCTATTCTCTTTCTGGGGAGCCCAGGACATCCCCCTGTTCCAGCAATTGAATGAGTAAGGGCTGGCAAACAAGGGCCTGTAGAACCCTGTCCTTGCAGTACAGCCAGTATTCATTCTTGATTGTATGGGTTTCCTGCCATCTCAACTGCTGAATATTTTGAATATCACACTTGCAAGTGTATATTATAAAGACTATATTACAAAGATTATCTGAATAAAGTCAGTCTTAGAAAGTCAGGTAAAACAAATGACTCAGGAAGTAGTGGTGATGCTAATTTCTTTGGGTAAAAGTGATTATTATAGATTAATATTAATAACATTAATTCATATAATTAATATTAATTATAGATTAATAATTATAGATCACATATTAATAACAGATATGTGAGTGCACCTATATTTGATACGGTAATACTTGGAGTATAGCATGCAACTGCTCAGTACACAATGGATTGCTAGTCTAGCCCTGACTTTGCTGTTGTGGGGACTCAGAAACCAATACCCCAGAATATGATGCTTTGTACATGCCGAACAGAAGAAGAGGCCTCAAGGTCTCTCTGGCGTCCCCTCTGCCCCATCACCATCTCTCCCTAAGCACAGGTAAAAATTGTTCTCTGAAATTCCCTTATCTGTCTAAAGTCCACACTTCCCAAAGAAAAAAACAATTACCTCTGGTTTCTTCCCTGAGTTTTCATTGATTGAACCCATATTCTAGGAAGGAAGACAGAAGTGTATCAACACACCTGGAAAGACTTTTGGCATAAACCATTATCCGCTCTACGGTCCCAACAGACTTTGCCCCAGACCACTGACTTCCCTTAAACATCATTTATGATTCCCCTAACGTCATCCACACATCCCCATTTCCCCTTCCTCTAAGAAGTAGGATATGTGGGTCTCTGTACCCCACTGGAAACTGCCTAATGACTCTTTTTCTCCCTATTCACTTAGTAGTAATACATTTGTAAAGCCTTTTCTCTTACTAATCTGCCTTATTGTGAGTCGATTATGCAGTTAACCTTCAGAGGGTGAAGGGAAAGTTCCTTTGGCCCCAACACTCTTAATTAGTTTTATGGCCTTGGTTAAGTCACTTTACCTCCTAGGTTTATTTTATTTGTTTGTGAAATAAATTGCCTGAAAAACTGTATCAGTTAGAATGCTTTTGGCTGCACGTATCAGATAAATTTTATTCAACTGGCGCAGGAACCAATGGCTTATAGCATACAAAAAGAAGTCTATCGGCAGGGCACTCTTCAGGCAGGATAAATGAAGACCCTGGCTCTTCAAAATTCTCTTGGCTCTACCCTCTCTAGGCGTGGACTTCATTCTCAATGCTAGGGGAATAAGAGGGACATTGCTTTCTTGTGTCTTTTTTTAAAATTTATTTTATTTTTTTGAGACGGAGTCTCGCTCTGTCGCCCACGCTGGAGTGCAGTGGCCGGATCTCAGGTCACTGCAAGCTCCGCCTCCCGGGTTCACGCCATTCTCCTGCCTCAGCCTCCCGAGTAGCCAGGACTACAGGCGCCCGCCACCTCGCCCGGCTAGTTTTTTGTATTTTTAGTAGAGACGGGGTTTCACCGTGTTAGCCAGGATGGTCTCTATCTCCTGACCTCGTGATCCGCCCGCCTAGGCTCCCCAGAGTGCTGGGATTACAGGCTTGAGCCACCGCGCCCGGCCTCTTACGTCTTTTTTAAGAGTGAAGAATACCCCTAATAGTACTAATAGTTCCAGGGATCATGAGAGTAACTTCCACATTAACTAGATTGCGTTGTTCTGGTTTTTGTTTCATCAACAACCTGCGGAGTGCTGAGAAGAGTCCCTGGTAAGATAGAACATTTGATGTGGCTGCTACTGAGGGGGTCTTGTGCACATCGGGAGAGATTCAACTGTTAGAATTCCTCCAGACAGGTGGGCCTGTTGGCACGCACCGCAAAATAAGTGAGCTGTTCTCAGCCAGTCACACTGGCCCACTGTATTCCCAAACAAGGACAAATTCAGAGAAGATTAGCGAAGGTGTTAAAGAAGCGAGGAAAAGAAATCAGCTGACTAGCCCATACTGTTTCCTTAGTTTCTTTCCCCTGGACATTGTGACTGTATTTGCTGGTTGGTGTCCTGACTCCGGCCTGATTTATTTCTGACCCTAACCTGTGTCTTATCATCTTAGATTTATGGAAAAGTTTTCTCATTAACTAAAATACTGACTTCCCAATCAAGCTTCAGATCCTCTATTATCTGCAGCTGGTAATGAATGCATAGGCCAGCTCAGGCTTAAATGAGCTCCTGTCACCCCTGCGGGATGAATTTAGCGGCAAGCATAAAGCAGTTGCTCAGTAAAGGCTTCTTGAACTGATACTCTCCCACCGGAATATGTCTACATCCTCTATCAGATGTGTACTCTTGTGAGTGTGCCCTGTGTTCAGCTTGCTACAGACACATGGATATTTGAACAGTTTTTCACAGGATATATTTCAGTTTGAGAACAAATGTTTTACTATGCAGTAATTGAAGGTTCTTTCCATTTTTTATTATTGTCCCGAAATCTGATTATTGACTGTTGACTTCACTATAGAGCACAAATTTATAGCTGAAAAAAGAATTATGATATTGTAAAGTAAGGGAAAAAGGCCTTCTAAACTATCCTGGAAACAGTAGCCTCATATGACCCTTGGATGGCTTTCAAATCTTGAAATATTTTTCCTCATTTTCTCCCTTGTTTTGGATTGAGGGTTTTGTTTGTTTGTTTTGTTATAATTCCATATATGTCCTTTGCTGGCTCATTAGCTATATTTATCTTTCTTTCTTTCTTTCTTTCTTTCTTTCTTTCTTTCTTTCTTTCTTTCTTTCTTCTTTCTTTCTTTCTTTCTTTCTTTCTTTCTTTCTTTCTTTCTTTCTTTCTTTCTTTCTTTCTTTCTTTCTTTCTCTTTCTTTCTCCTTTCTTTTTTTTTAAAAAAATTGCTTTAGTGTATATAGTATGCATCTTTAACTTATCACAGTTTACCCTCAATTAATATGATACTGCAATTTCACTCTACCAAGGCTTTGTGCTATTTTCATACATTTTATTCCCACTTATGTTATAAAAGCAAGAGTACATTGTTATTCATTTTGCTTTTAACAGTGAATTACTTTATGTAATTTAAAAGTTAAAACAATGTCTTTCATATTTACCTATATATTAACCCTGCTTTTGTGCTTTCTATTTCTTAGTGCTTATCCAGATTTTCACCTGTTATCACTTTCACTCTGCCTAAAGACTTTCTTCAATATTCCTGGTAATGCAGGCTTACTCATAATGAATTTTCTTGGTGTTCACTGTCAGAGAAAATTCTTTATTTCACCCTTATTTTTGAAAGGTATTTTCATGGCGTATAGAATTCTACACTGAAATGTGTCTTTCATTTTTTCGGTTCTTCAAAGATACTCATTTGCTGTCTTCTGGATTGAATTGTTTTCAGGAAGAAATCTGCTGTTATTCTTATTTTTGTTCCTTTGTATATAATTTGTCTTTTTGGCTGGTGGCTTTTCAGAATTTTCTTTTTATTACTTGTTATAAACCATTTAATTGTGATATGTGTCAGTATAGTTTTGCTCCTGGTTCTTGTGCTTCAGGTTTGTAGAGTTTTGAGAGTCTGTAGGTCTGTACATTTTCTCAAAATTGAAAAATTTTGGCTGTTACATTGTCAAATATTTTTTCTGTCCTCCCCTTTTGGTGACTCCAGTTATATTTATGTCCCACAGCTCACTGCTGTCCTGTTCATTGTTTCCCAGTATTTTATATCTGTTGGTCATATTTAATAGTTTCTTTTGCTGTGTGTTCATTTACTAATCTTTTCTCCTGCATTGTCTAATCTGTTGTTAATTATATCCAGTTAAATTTTTGCCAGGTATTGCATTTTTTGTCTCTAGAAATTTTGTCTTTTTGATACCATCAACATCTCTACTTAACATTCTCACTCTTTCCTCTGTTATCTTGAATATATGGAATATAGTTATAATAACTTTTAATGTCCTTATATACTAAATGTATCATCTTTGTCATTTCTGGGTGTGTTCCTTTTTATTGATTTTTCTCCTCAGCATGAGTTGTATTTTCCTGTGTGTGTGTGTGTTTTTTTTGTTTTGTTTTGTTTTTTTTGCATGTCAGGTAAGTTTTGATTGGATGACAGACATGAATTTTATCTTGTTGGGAGCTAGATATATTTTTATTGCTATCAATACTTGAGCTTTGCTCAGTACTTCAGCAAGTTCCTTGGAAGCATGTTGATTCTGTTAGGGCTTACTTTTGAATTTTGCTAAGTGGAATCGGAGCTGCCTTTAGCCCAGGGCTAATTTTTCCCCAGTACCAGGGCTATGCCTTTCTATGTACCCCACTTAATGCCCTATGAATTATGAGGCTTTTGCATTTTTCTTCACGGGAATATGAACTAATTT